>NW_026736793.1:0-58972 GCF_949786415.1 Peromyscus eremicus | reverse complement strand
TTTCCTATGGGTTCGGAAGAGTGAGCTTGCTCAGAACAAAAGAACTGTGCTTCCTACACACACGGGCCATATCTAGTTCAACTCTGCTTAAGAAACTGACAAGAACAGTAGCTCCTCTTCAGTCCGATACACTGTAATTGCTGGGAACAGACGCGAGTGCTGTTTGCACTGTGTATGGCAATGGGAGCGCAAGAGTGACTTTCCTACCAGAACACAACTCTTGCTCGTAGGACCACAAACTGCATGTGATTCAACACCATTTAGGACTGGGAAAAAACGCTCGGGCGCCTTACAAGAAACACACTCTGCTTTAGAGAAAAGAGCACTCTTCTACTCTACTGTGTTTCCTATGGGGTCCAAACAGTGAGCTTGCTCAGAACAAATGAACTGTGCTTCCTCGAAACACGGGCCATATCTAGTTCAACTCTGCAGAGGAAACTGACAAGAACAATAGATCCTCTTCAGTCCAATACACTGTACAGGCTGGGAACAGACGCCAGTGCTATTTGCCCTGTGTATGACAATGCGAGCTCAATAGTGACTCTTCTTACCAGAAAACAACTCTTGCTTTTAGGACCAGAAACTGCATGTGATTCAACTCCATTTAGGTCTGGGAAGCAAACGCTATCTCGCCTTACAAGAAACACACTCTGCTTTGAGAAAAGAGCAATATGTTTCCTATGGCGTCCTCACAGTGAGCTTGCTCAGAACAAAAGTACTGTTCTTCCTACACACGGGACATATCTAGTTCAACTCTGCTTAGGAAACTGACAAGAACAGTAGTTCCTCTTCAGTCCAACACACTGTACTTGCTGGGAACAGAATTGAGTGCTATTTGAGCTGTGTATGGCAAAGGGAGCGCAATAGTGACTTTCCTTACCAGAAAACAACTCTTGCTCGTATGACGAAAAACTGCATGTGATTCAACTCCATTTAGGACTGGGAAACAAACGCTAGCTCACCTTGCAAGAAACACACTCTGCTTTTGAGAAAAGAGCACTGTTCTACTCTACTGTGTTTCCTATAGGGCCAGAACAGTGAGATTGCTCAGAACAAAAGAACTGTGCTTCCTACCCACACGGGGCATATCTAGTTCAACTCTGCTTAGGAAACTGACAAGAACAGTAGCTCCTCTTCAGTCCAATACACTGTACTTGTTGGGAACAGACGCGAGTGCTATTTGCACTGTGTGTGTCAATGGGAGCGCAATAGTGACTTTCCTTACCAGAAAACAACTCTTGTTCATAGGAACAAAAACTGCATGTGATTCAACTCCATTTAGGACTGGGAAACAAACGCTAGCTCGCCTTACAAGAAACACACTCTGCTTTTGACAAAAGAGCACTCTTCTACTCTACTGTGTTTCCTATAGGGCCAGTACAGTGAGCTTGCTCAGAAAAAAAGAACTGTGCTTCCTACACAAATGGCCATATCCAGTTCAATTCTGCTTAGGAAACTGACAAGAACAGTAGCTCCTCTTCGGTCCAATACACTATACTTGCTGGGAACAGATGCGAGTGCTATTTGCACTGTGTATGGCAATGGGAGCTCAATAGTGACTTTCCTTACCAGAAAACAACTCTTACGCGTAGGACCAAAAACTGCATGTGATTCAAATACATTTAGGACTGGGAAACAAACACCAGCTCGCCTTACAAGAAACATACTCTGCTTTTGAGAAAAGAGCACTCTTCTACTCTACTGTGTTTCCTATAGGGCCAGAACAGTGAGCTTGCTCAGAACAAAAGAACTGTGCTTCCTGCACACACGGCCATATCTAGTTCAACTCTGCTTAGGAAAATGACAAGAACAGTAGCTCCTCTTCAGTCCAATACACTGTACTTCCTGGGAACAGACGCGAGTGCTATTTGCACTGTGTACAGCAATGGGAACACAATAGTGACTCTTCTTACCAGAAAACAACTCTGGCTCTTAGGACCAGAAACTGCATGTGATTCAACTCCACTTAGGGCTGAGAAACAAACGCTAGCTTGCCTTACAAGAAACGAGCTCTGCTTTTGAGAAAAGGGCACACTTCTACTTTACTGTGTTTCCTATGGGGTCCGAACAGTGAGCTTGCTCAGAACAAAACAACTGTGCTTCCTACACACACGGGCCATATCTAGTTCAATTCTGCTTAGGAAACTGACAAGAACAGTAGATCTCCTTCAGTCCAATACACTGTACTTGCTGGGAACAGATGCCAGTGCTATTAGCACTGTGTATGAAAATGGGAGCGCAATAGAGACTCTTCTTACCACAAAACAACTCTTGCTCCTAGGACCAGAAACTGCATGGGATTCAACTCCATTTAGGACTGGGAAACAAACGCTAGCTAGCCTTACAAGAAACATACTCTGCTTTTGAGAAAAGAGCACTCTTCTACTCTACTGTGTTTCCTATAGGGCCAGAACAGTGAGCTTGCTCAGAACAAAAGAACTGTACTTCCTGCACACATGGCCATATCTAGTTCAATTCTGCTTAGGAAATTGACAAGAGCAGTAGATCCTCTTCAGTGCAATACACTGTACATGCTGGGAACAGAAGCCAGTGCTATTTGCCCTGTGTATGACAATGGAAGGAAAATAGTGACTCTTCTTACCAGAAAACAACTCTTGCTCGTAGGAACAGAAACTGCATGTGATTCAACTCCATCTAGGACTTGGAAACAAACACTAGCTCGCCTTACAAGAAACACACTCTGCTTTTGAGAAAAGAGCACTCTGCTACTCTACTGTGTTTCCTATAGGGCCAGAACAGTGAGCTTGCTCAGAACAAAAGAACTGTGCTGCCTACACACACGGGCCATATCTAGTTCAACTCTGCAGAGGAAACTGACAAGAACAATAGATCCTCTTCAGTCCAATACACTGTACAGGCTGGGAACAGACGCCAGTGCTATTTGCCCTGTGTATGACAATGCGAGCTCAATAGTGACTCTTCTTACCATAAAACAACTCTTGCTTTTAGGACCAGAAACTGCATGTGATTCAACTCCATTTAGGTCTGGGAAGCAAACACTATCTCGCCTTACAAGAAACACACTCTGCTTTGAGAAAAGAGCAATATGTTTCCTATGGGGTCCTCACAGTGAGCTTGCTCAGAACAAAAGTACTGTGCTTCCTACACACACGGGACATATCTAGTTCAACTCTGCTTAGGAAACTGACAAGAACAGTAGCTCCTCTTCAGTCCAACACACTGTACTTGCTGGGAACAGAAGTGAGTGCTATTTGAGCTGTGTATGGCAAAGGGAGCGCAATAGTGACTTTCCTTACCAGAAAACAACTCTTGCTCGTATGACGAAAAACTGCATGTGATTCAACTCCATTTAGGACTGGGAAATAAACGCTAGCTCACCTTGCAAGAAACACACTCTGCTTTTGAGAAAAGAGCACTGTTCTACTCTACTGTGTTTCCTATAGGGCCAGAACAGTGAGATTGCTCAGAACAAAAGAACTGTGCTTCCTACCCACACGGGGCATATCTAGTTCAACTCTGCTTAGGAAACTGACAAGAACAGTAGCTCCTCTTCAGTCCAATACACTGTACTTGTTGGGAACAGACGCGAGTGCTATTTGCACTGTGTATGTCAATGGGAGCGCAATAGTGACTTTCCTTACCAGAAAACAACTCTTGTTCATAGGAACAAAAACTGCATGTGATTCAACTCCATTTAGGACTGGGAAACAAACGCTAGCTCGCCTTACAAGAAACACACTCTGCTTTTGAGAAAAGAGCACTCTTCTACTCTACTGTGTTTCCTATGGGGTCTGAACATTGAGCTTGCTCAGAACAAAAAAACTGTGCTTCCTACACACAGGGCCATATCTAGTTCAAGTCTGCTTAGGAACCTGACAAGAACAGTAGATCCTCTTCTATCCAATACACTGTACTTGCTGCGAACAGACAGGAGAGCTATTTGCACTGTGTATGGCAATGGGATCGCAATAGTGACTTTCCTTACCAGAAAACAACTCTTCCTCATAGGACCAGAAACTGCATGTGATTCAACTCCATTTAGGTCTGGGAAACAAACGCTAGCTCGCCTTACAAGAAACATACTCAGCTTTTGATAAAAGAGCACTCTTTTACTCTACTGTGTTTCCTATGGGGTCCAAAGAGTGAGCTTGCTCAGAACAAAAGAACTGTGCTTCCTACACACATGGACCATATCTAGTTCAACTCTGCTTAGGAAACTGACAAGAACAGTAGCTCCTCTTCAGTCCGATACACTATACTTGCTGAGAACAGACGCGAGTGCTATTTGCACTGTGTATGGCAATTGGAGCACAATAGTGACTCGTCTTACCAGAAAACAACTCTTGCTCGTAGGACAAAAAACTGCATGTGACTCAACTCAATTTAGGACTGGGAAACAAACTCTATCTCGACTTACAAGAAACACACTCTGCTTTTGAGAAAAGAGCACTCTTCTACTCTTTTGTTTTTCCTATCTGGCCAGAACAGTGAGCTTGCTCAGAACAAAAGAACTGTGTTTCCTACACACAGGGGCCATATCTAGTTCAACTCTGCCTAGCAAACTGAGAAGAGCAGTCTCTCCTCTTCAGTCCAATACACTGTACTTGCTGGGAAGACAAGGGTGTGCTATTTGCACTGTGTATGGCAATGGGAGCGCAATAGTGACTTTCCTTACCAGAAAACAACTCTTGCTCATAGGACCAGAAACTGCATGTGATTCAACTCCATTTAGGACTGGGAAACAAACGCTAGCTCGCCTTACAAGAAACACACTATGCTTTACAGAAAAGAGCACTCTTCTACTCTACTGTGTTTCCTATGTTGTCTGAACTGTGAGCTTGCTCAGAACAAAAGAACTGTGCTTCCTACACACTCGGGAAATTGACAAGAACAGTAGTTCCTATTCAGTCCAATACACTGTACTTGCTGGGAACAGACGCGAGTGCTATTTGCACTGTGTATGGTAATGGGAGCACAATAGTGACTTTCCTTACCAGAAAACAACTCTTGCTCGTAGCGCCACAAACTCCATGTGATTCAACTCCATTTAGGACTAGGAAACAAACGCTAGCTCGCCTTTCAAGAAACACACTCTGCTTTTGAGAAAAGAGCATGCTTCTACTCTACTGCGTTTCCTATGGGGTCCAAACAGTGACCTTGCTCAGAACAAAAGAAATGTGCTGCCTACACAAATGGACCATATCTAGTTCAACTCGGCTTAGGAAACTGACAAGAACAGTAGCTCCTATTCAGTCCAATACACTGTACTTGCTGGGAACAGACGCGAGTGCTATTTGCACTGTGTACGGCATTTGGAGCACAATAGTGACTCGTCTTACCAGAAAACAACTCTTCCTCGTAGGACAAAAAACCGCATGTGACTCAACTCCATTTAGGACTGGGAAACAAACGCTAGCTCACCTTACAAGAAACACACTCTGATTTTGAGAAAAGAGCACTCTTCTACTCTACTGTGTTTCCTATGGGGTCTGAAGAGTGAGCTTGCTCAGAACAAAAGAAGTGTGCTTCCTGCACACAGGGCCATATCTAGTTCAATTCTTCTTAGGAACCTGACAAGAACAGTAGATCCTCTTCAGTCCAATACACTGTACTTGCTGGGAACAGATGCCAGGGCTATTTGTCCTGTGTATGACAATGGCTGCGCAATAGTGACTCTTCTTACCATAAAACAACTCTTGCACGTAGAAACAGAAACTGTATGTGATTCAACTCCATTTAGGACTGGGAAACAAACGGTAGCTCGCCTTACAAGAAACACATTCTGCTTTAGAGAAAAGAGCACTCATCTACTCTACTGTGTTTCCTATAGGGCCTGAACAGTGAGCTTGCTCAGAACAAAAGAACTGTGCTTCCTACACACACGGGCCATATCTAGTTCAATCTGCTTAGGAAACTGACAAGAACAGTAGCTCCTCTTCAGTCCAATACACTGTACTTGCTGGGAACAGACGCCAGTGCTATTTGCACTGTGTATGGCAATGGGAGCGCAATAGTGACTTTCCTACCAGAAAAGAACTCTTGCTCGTAGGACCAGAAAATGCATGTGATTCAACTCTATTTAGGACTGGGAAACAAATGCTAGCTCGCCTTTCATGAAACACTCTCTGCTTTTGAGAAAAGAGCACTCTTCTACTCTACTGTCTTTCCTATGGGTTCCGAAGAGTGAGCTTGCTCAGAACAAAAGAACTGTGCTTCCTACACACACGGGCCATATCTAGTTCAACTCTGCTTAGGAAACTGACAAGAACAGTAGCTCCTCTTCAGTCCGATACACTGTAATTGCTGGGAACAGACGCGAGTGCTGTTTGCACTGTGTATGGCAATGGGAGTGCAAGAGTGTCTTTCCTACCAGAACACAACTCTTGCTCGTAGGACCACAAACTGCATGTGATTCAACACCATTTAGGACTGGGAAAAAAACGCTCGGGCGCCTTACAAGAAACACACTCTGCTTTAGAGAAAAGAGCACTCTTCTACTCTACTGTGTTTCCTATGGGGTCCAAACAGTGAGCTTGCTCAGAACAAATGTACTGTGCTTCCTCGAAACACGGGCCATATCTAGTTCAACTCTGCAGAGGAAACTGACAAGAACAATAGATCCTCTTCAGTCCAATACACTGTACAGGCTGGGAACAGACGCCAGTGCTATTTGCCCTGTGTATGACAATGCGAGCTCAATAGTGACTCTTCTTACCAGAAAACAACTCTTGCTTTTAGGACCAGAAACTGCATGTGATTCAACTCCATTTAGGTCTGGGAAGCAAACGCTATCTCGCCTTACAAGAAACACACTCTGCTTTGAGAAAAGAGCAATATGTTTCCTATGGGGTCCTCACAGTGAGCTTGCTCAGAACAAAAGTACTGTGCTTCCTACACACGGGACATATCTAGTTCAACTCTGCTTAGGAAACTGACCAGAACAGTAGTTCCTCTTCAGTCCAACACACTGTACTTGCTGGGAACAGAAGTGAGTGCTATTTGAGCTGTGTATGGCAAAGGGAGCGCAATAGTGACTTTCCTTACCAGAAAACAACTCTTGCTCGTATGACGAAAAACTGCATGTGATTCAACTCCATTTAGGACTGGGAAACAAACGCTAGCTCACCTTGCAAGAAACACACTCTGCTTTTGAGAAAAGAGCACTGTTCTACTCTACTGTGTTTCCTATAGGGCCAGAACAGTGAGATTGCTCAGAACAAAAGAACTGTGCTTCCTACCCACACGGGGCATATCTAGTTCAACTCTGCTTAGGAAACTGACAAGAACAGTAGCTCCTCTTCAGTCCAATACACTGTACTTGTTGGGAACAGACGCGAGTGCTATTTGCACTGTGTATGTCAATGGGAGCGCAATAGTGACTTTCCTTACCAGAAAACAACTCTTGTTCATAGGAACAAAAACTGCATGTGATTCAACTCCATTTAGGACTGGGAAACAAACGCTAGCTCGCCTTACAAGAAACACACTCTGCTTTTGACAAAAGAGCACTCTTCTACTCTACTGTGTTTCCTATAGGGCCAGTACAGTGAGCTTGCTCAGAAAAAAAGAACTGTGCTTCCTACACAAATGGCCATATCCAGTTCAATTCTGCTTAGGAAACTGACAAGAACAGTAGCTCCTCTTCGGTCCAATACACTATACTTGCTGGGAACAGATGCGAGTGCTATTTGCACTGTGTATGGCAATGGGAGCTCAATAGTGACTTTCCTTACCAGAAAACAACTCTTACGCGTAGGACCAAAAACTGCATGTGATTCAAATACATTTAGGACTGGGAAACAAACACCAGCTCGCCTTACAAGAAACATACTCTGCTTTTGAGAAAAGAGCACTCTTCTACTCTACTGTGTTTCCTATAGGGCCAGAACAGTGAGATTGCTCAGAACAAAAGAACTGTGCTTCCTGCACACACGGCCATATCTAGTTCAACTCTGCTTAGGAAAATGACAAGAACAGTAGCTCCTCTTCAGTCCAATACACTGTACTTCCTGGGAACAGACGCGAGTGCTATTTGCACTGTGTACAGCAATGGGAACACAATAGTGACTCTTCTTACCAGAAAACAACTCTGGCTCTTAGGACCAGAAACTGCATGTGATTCAACTCCACTTAGGGCTGAGAAACAAACGCTAGCTTGCCTTACAAGAAACGAGCTCTGCTTTTGAGAAAAGGGCACACTTCTACTCTACTGTGTTTCCTATGGGGTCCGAACAGTGAGCTTGCTCAGAACAAAACAACTGTGCTTCCTACACACACGGGCCATATCTAGTTCAATTCTGCTTAGGAAACTGTCAAGAACAGTAGATCTCCTTCAGTCCAATACACTGTACTTGCTGGGAACAGATGCCAGTGCTATTAGCACTGTGTATGAAAATGGGAGCGCAATAGAGACTCTTCTTACCACAAAACAACTCTTGCTCCTAGGACCAGAAACTGCATGGGATTCAACTCCATTTAGGACTGGGAAACAAACGCTAGCTAGCCTTACAAGAAACATACTCTGCTTTTGAGAAAAGAGCACTCTTCTACTCTACTGTGTTTCCTATAGGGCCAGAACAGTGAGCTTACTCAGAACAAAAGAACTGTGCTTCCTTCACACACGGGCCATATCTAGTTCAACTCTGCTTAGGAAACTGACAAGAACAGTAGATCCTCTTCAGTCCAATTCACTGTACATGCTGGGAACAAATGCCAGTGCTATTTGCCCTGTGTATGACAATGGGAGCGCAATAGTGACTCTTCTTACGAGAAAATACTTTTTCTTGTAGCACCAGAAACTGCATGTGATTCAACTCCATTTAGGACTGGGAAACAAACGCTAGCTCGCCTTAAAGGAAACACACTCTGCTTTTGAGAAAAGAGTGCTCTTCTACTCTACTGTTTTTCCTATAGGGCCAGAACAGTAAGCTTGCTCAGAACAAAAGAAATGTGCTTCCCACACACAGGGGCCATATCTAGTTCAACTCTGCATCGCAAACTGACAAGAACAGTAGATCCTCTTCAGTCCAATACACTGTACATGCTGGGAACAGACGCCAGTGCTATTTGCCCTGTGTATGAGAATGGGAGCGAAATAGTGACTCTTTTTACCAGAAAACAACTCTTGATTGTAGGACCAGAAACTGCATGTGATTCAACTCCTTTTAGGTCTGGGAAGCAAACGCTAGCTCGCCTTACAAGAAACCCACTCTGCTTTTGAGAAAAGAGCACTCTTCTACTCTACTGTGTTTCCTATGGGGTCCGAACAGTGAGCTTGCTCAGAACAAAAGAACTGTGCTTCCTATACACACGGGCCATATCTAGTTCAACTCTGCTTAGGAAACTGACAAGAACAGTAGCTCCTCTTCAGTCCAATACACTGTACTTGATTGGAACAGTCCCAAGGGATATTTGTACAGTGTATGGCATTGTGAGCGCAATAGTGACTCTTCTTACCAAAAAATAACTCTACTCTTAGGACCAGAAACTGCATGTGATTCAAATTCATTTAGGACTGGGAAACAAAAGCTAGCTCGCCTTAGAAGAAATACACTCTGCTTTTGAGAAAAGAGCACTCTTCTTCTCTACAATGTGTCCTATGGGGTCTGAACAGTGAGCTTGCTCAGAACAAAAGAACTGTGCTTCCTACGCACACGGGCCATATCTAGTTCAACTCTGCTTAGGAAACTGACAAGAACAGTAGCTTCTCTTCAGTCCAATACACTGTATTTGCTGGGAACAGACGCGAGTGCTATTTGCACTGTGTATGTCAACAGGAGCGCAATAGTGACTTTCCTTAAAAGAAAACAACTCTTGCTCGTAGGACCAAAAACTGCATGTGATTCAACTCCATTTAGGACTGGGAAACAAACGCTGGCTCGCCTTACAAGAAAGACACTCTGCTTTTGAGAAAAGAGCACTCTTCTACTCTACTGTTTTTCCTATAGGGCCAGTACAGTGAGCTTGCTCAGAACAAAAGAACTGTGCTTCCTACACACATGGCCATATGTAGTACAATTCTGCTTAGGACACTGAAAGAACAGTAGATCCTCTTCAGTCCAATACACTGTACATGCTAGGAACAGACGCCAGTGCTATTTGCCCTGTGTATGACAATGGGAGGGCAATAGTGACTCTTCTTACCAGAAAAGAACTCTTGCTTGTAGGACCAGAAACTGCACGTGATTCAACTCCATTTAGGACTGGGAAACAAATGCTAGCTCGCCTTACAAGAAACACACTCTGCTTTAGAAAAAAGAGCACTTTTCTACTCTACTGTGTTTCCTATGGGTTCCAAAGGGTGAACTTGCTCAGAACAAAAAAACTGTGCATCCTAGAAACACGGCCATATCTAGTTCAACTCTGCTTAGGAACCTGACAAGAACAGTAGATCCTCTTCAGTCCAATACACTGTACTTGCTGGGAACAGACAACAGTGCTATTTATCCTGTGTATGGCAATGGCATCGCAATAGTGACTCTTCTTACCAGAAAACAACTCTTCCTCTTAGGACCAGAAACTGCATGGGATTCAACTCCATTTACGACTGGGAAAAAGATGCTAGCACGCCTTACAAGAAACACAATCTGCTTTTGCGAAAAGAGCACTCTTCTAGTCTGCTGTTTTTCCTATAGGGCCAGTACAGTGAGCTTGCTCAGAACAAAAGAACTGTGCATCCTACAAACACGGGCCATATCTAGTTCAATTCTGCTTAAGAAACTGACAAGAACAGTAGATCATCTTCAGTCCAATACACTGTACTTGCTGAAAACAGACGCCAGTGCTATTTGCACTGTGTATGACAATGAGAGCACAATAGTGACTTTTCTTACCAGAAAACAACTCTTGCTTGTAGGACCAGAATCTGCATGGGATTCAACTCCATTTAGGACTGGGAAACAATCGCTAAAGCTCGCCTTACAAGAAAGACACTCTGCTTTTGAGAAAAGAGCACTCTTCTACTCTACTGTGTTTCCTATAGGGCCAGTACAGTAAGCTTGCTCAGAACAAAAGAACTGTGCTTCCTACACACACGGGCCGTATCTAGTTCAACTCTACTTAGGAAACTGAAAGAACAGTAGCTCCTCTTCAGTCCAATACACTGTACTTAATGGGAACAGATTCGAGTGCTATTTGCAGTGTGTATGGCAATGGGAGCGCAATAGTGACTCTTCTTTCCAGAAAGCAAATCTTGCTCGTAGGACCAAAAACTGCATGTGATTCAATTCCATTTAGGACTGGGAAACAAATACTAGCTCGCCTTACAAGAAACTTACTCTGCTTTTGGGAAAAGAGCACTCTTCTACTCTACTGTGTTTCCTGTAGGGCCAGAACAGTGAGCTTTCTCAGAACAAAAGAACTGTGCTTCCTTCACACAGGGGCCTTATCTAGATCAAGTCTGCATAGGAAACTGACAAGGACAGTAGATCCTCTTCAGTCCAATACACTGTATGCTGGGAACAGACGCCAGTGATATTTGCCCTGTGTATGACAATGGGAGCACTATAGTGACTCTACTTACCAGAAAACAACTCTTGCTCGTAGGAACAGAAACTGCATGTGATTCAACTCCATTTAGGACTGGGAAACAAACGCTAGCTCACCTTACAAGAAACACACTCTGCTTTTGAGAAAAGAGCACTCTTCTACTCTACTGTGTTTCTTATGGGGTCCGAACGGTGAGCTTGCTCAGAACAAAAGAATTGTGCTTCCTACAATCACGGGCCTTATCTACATCAATTCTGCTTAGGAAACTGACAAGGACAGTAGATCCTCTTCAGTCCAATACACTGTACATGCTGGGAATAGACGCCAGTGCTATTTGCCCTGTGTATGACAATGGGAACCCAATAGTGACTCTTCCTACCAGAAAACAACTCTTGCTGGTAGGACGAGAAACTGCATGTGATTCAACTCCATTTAGAACTGGGAAACAAACGCTAGCTCGCCTTAGAAGAAACACATTCTGCTTCTGAGAAAAGAGCACTCTTCTACTCTACTGTGTTTCCTATAGGGCCAGAACAGTGAGCTTGCTCAGAACAAAAGAACTGTACTTCCTGCACACATGGCCATATCTAGTTCAATTCTGCTTAGGAAATTGACAAGAGCAGTAGATCCTCTTCAGTGCAATACACTGTACATGCTGGGAACAGAAGCCAGTGCTATTTGCCCTGTGTATGACAATGGAAGGAAAATAGTGACTCTTCTTACCAGAAAACAACTCTTGCTCGTAGGAACAGAAACTGCATGTGATTCAACTCCATCTAGGACTTGGAAACAAACACTAGCTCGCCTTACAAGAAACACACTCTGCTTTTGAGAAAAGAGCACTCTGCTACTCTACTGTGTTTCCTATAGGGCCAGAACAGTGAGCTTGCTCAGAACAAAAGAACTGTGCTGCCTACACACACGGGCCATATCTAGTTCAACTCTGCAGAGGAAACTGACAAGAACAATAGATCCTCTTCAGTCCAATACACTGTACAGGCTGGGAACAGACGCCAGTGCTATTTGCCCTGTGTATGACAATGCGAGCTCAATAGTGACTCTTCTTACCATAAAACAACTCTTGCTTTTAGGACCAGAAACTGCATGTGATTCAACTCCATTTAGGTCTGGGAAGCAAACGCTATCTCGCCTTACAAGAAACACACTCTGCTTTGAGAAAAGAGCAATATGTTTCCTATGGGGTCCTCACAGTGAGCTTGCTCAGAACAAAAGTACTGTGCTTCCTACACACACGGGACATATCTAGTTCAACTCTGCTTAGGAAACTGACAAGAACAGTAGCTCCTCTTCAGTCCAACACACTGTACTTGCTGGGAACAGAAGTGAGTGCTATTTGAGCTGTGTATGGCAAAGGGAGCGCAATAGTGACTTTCCTTACCAGAAAACAACTCTTGCTCGTATGACGAAAAACTGCATGTGATTCAACTCCATTTAGGACTGGGAAACAAACGCTAGCTCACCTTGCAAGAAACACACTCTGCTTTTGAGAAAAGAGCACTGTTCTACTCTACTGTGTTTCCTATAGGGCCAGAACAGTGAGATTGCTCAGAACAAAAGAACTGTGCTTCCTACCCACACGGGGCATATCTAGTTCAACTCTGCTTAGGAAACTGACAAGAACAGTAGCTCCTCTTCAGTCCAATACACTGTACTTGTTGGGAACAGACGCGAGTGCTATTTGCACTGTGTATGTCAATGGGAGCGCAATAGTGACTTTCCTTACCAGAAAACAACTCTTGTTCATAGGAACAAAAACTGCATGTGATTCAACTCCATTTAGGACTGGGAAACAAACGCTAGCTCGCCTTACAAGAAACACACTCTGCTTTTGAGAAAAGAGCACTCTTCTACTCTACTGTGTTTCCTATAGGGCCAGTACAGTGAGCTTGCTCAGAAAAAAAGAACTGTGCTTCCTACACAAATGGCCATATCCAGTTCAATTCTGCTTAGGAAACTGACAAGAACAGTAGCTCCTCTTCGGTCCAATACACTATACTTGCTGGGAACAGATGCGAGTGCTATTTGCACTGTGTATGGCAATGGGAGCTCAATAGTGACTTTCCTTACCTGAAAACAACTCTTTCGTGTAGGACCAAAAACTGTATGTGATTCAACTCTATTTAGGACTGGGAAACAAACGCTAGATTGCCTTACAAATAACAAACTCTACTTTTGAGAAAAGAGAACTCTTCTACTCTACTGTGTTTCCTATAGTGCCAGAACAGTGAGATTGCTCAGAAGAAAAGAACTGTGCTTCCTACAAACACGGGCCATATCTAGTTCAACTCTGCTTAGGAAACTGACAAGAACAGTAGCTCCTCTTCAGTCCAATACACTGTACTTGCTGGGAACATACGCGAGTGCTATTTCAACTGTGTACAGCAATGGGAGCGCAATAGTGACTTTTCTTACCAGAAAACAACTCTTGCTCATAGGACCAGAAACTGCATGTCATTCAACTACGTTTAGGACTGGGAAACAAACGCTAGCTCGCCTTACAAGAAACACACTCTGCTTTTGAGGAAAGAGCACTCTTCTAGTCTACTGTGTTTCTTATAGCGCCAGAACAGTGAGCTTGCTCAGAACAAAAGAACTGTGCTTCCTAAACACCCGGCCATATCTAGTTCAATTCTGTTTAGTAAACTGACAAGAACAGTAGATCCTCTTCAGTCCAATACACTGTACATGCTGGGAACAAACGCCAGTGCTATTTGCACTGTGTACAGCAATGGGAGCTCAATAGTGACTCTTCTTACCAGAAAATAACTCTTGCTCATACAACCAGAAACTGCATGTGATTCAACTCCATTTAGGACTTGGAAACAAACACTAGCTTGTCTTACAAGAAACACACTCTGCTTCTGAGAAAAGAGCACTCTTCTACTCTACTGTGTTTCCTATAGGGCCAGCACAGAGAGCTTGCTCAGAACAAAAGAACTGTGCGTCCTGCACTCACGGGCCATATCTAGTTCAACTCGGCTTAGGAAACTGACAAGAACAGTAGCTCCTCTTCAGTCCAATACACTGTACTTGCTGGGAACAGACGCCAGTGCTATTTGCACTGTGTACGGAAATGGGAGCGCAATAGTGACTCTTTTTTACCAGAAAACAACTCTTGCTCGTAGGAACAGAAACTGCATGGGATTCAACTCCATTTAGGACTGGGAAACAAACGCTAGCTTGCCTTACAAGAAACACACTCTGCTTTTGAGAAAAGAGCACTCTTCTACTCTACTGTGTTTCCTATAGGGCCAGAACAGTGAGCTTACTCAGAACAAAAGAACTGTGCTTCCTTCACACACGGGCCATATCTAGTTCAACTCTGCTTAGGAAACTGACAAGAACAGTAGATCCTCTTCAGTCCAATTCACTGTACATGCTGGGAACAAATGCCAGTGCTATTTGCCCTGTGTATGACAATGGGAGCGCAATAGTGACTCTTCTTACGAGAAAATACTTTTTCTTGTAGGACCAGAAACTGCATGTGATTCAACTCCATTTAGGACTGGGAAACAAACGCTAGCTCGCCTTAAAGGAAACACACTCTGCTTTTGAGAAAAGAGTGCTCTTCTACTCTACTGTTTTTCCTATAGGGCCAGAACAGTAAGCTTGCTCAGAACAAAAGAAATGTGCTTCCCACACACAGGGGCCATATCTAGTTCAACTCTGCATCGCAAACTGACAAGAACAGTAGATCCTCTTCAGTCCAATACACTGTACATGCTGGGAACAGACGCCAGTGCTATTTGCCCTGTGTATGACAATGGGAGCGAAATAGTGACTCTTTTTACCAGAAAACAACTCTTGATTGTAGGACCAGAAACTGCATGTGATTCAACTCCATTTAGGTCTGGGAAGCAAACGCTAGCTCGCCTTACAAGAAACCCACTCTGCTTTTGAGAAAAGAGCACTCTTCTACTCTACTGTGTTTCCTATGGGGTCCGAACAGTGAGCTTGCTCAGAACAAAAGAACTGTGCTTCCTATACACACGGGCCATATCTAGTTCAACTCTGCTTAGGAAACTGACAAGAACAGTAGCTCCTCTTCAGTCCAATACACTGTACTTGATTGGAACAGTCCCAAGGGCTATTTGTACAGTGTATGGCATTGTGAGCGCAATAGTGACTCTTCTTACCAAAAAATAACTCTACTCTTAAGACCAGAAACTGCATGTGATTCAAATTCATTTAGGACTGGGAAACAAAAGCTAGCTCGCCTTACAAGAAATACACTCTGCTTTTGAGAAAAGAGCACTCTTCTTCTCTACAATGTGTCCTATGGGGTCTGAACAGTGAGCTTGCTCAGAACAAAAGAACTGTGCTTCCTACGCACACGGGCCATATCTAGTTCAACTCTGCTTAGGAAACTGACAAGAACAGTAGCTTCTCTTCAGTCCAATACACTGTATTTGCTGGGAACAGACGCGAGTGCTATTTGCACTGTGTATGTCAACAGGAGCGCAATAGTGACTTTCCTTAAAAGAAAACAACTCTTGCTCGTAGGACCAAAAACTGCATGTGATTCAACTCCATTTAGGACTGGGAAACAAACGCTGGCTCGCCTTACAAGAAAGACACTCTGCTTTTGAGAAAAGAGCACTCTTCTACTCTACTGTTTTTCCTATAGGGCCAGTACAGTGAGCTTGCTCAGAACAAAAGAACTGTGCTTCCTACACACATGGCCATATGTAGTACAATTCTGCTTAGGACACTGAAAAGAACAGTAGATCCTCTTCAGTCCAATACACTGTACATGCTGGGAACAGACGCCAGTGCTATTTGCCCTGTGTATGACAATGGGAGGGCAATAGTGACTCTTCTTACCAGAAAAGAACTCTTGCTTGTAGGACCAGAAACTGCACGTGATTCAACTCCATTTAGGACTGGGAAACAAATGCTAGCTCGCCTTACAAGAAACACACTCTGCTTTAGAAAAAAGAGCACTTTTCTACTCTACTGTGTTTCCTATGGGTTCCAAAGGGTGAACTTGCTCAGAACAAAAAAACTGTGCATCCTAGAAACACGGCCATATCTAGTTCAACTCTGCTTAGGAACCTGACAAGAACAGTAGATCCTCTTCAGTCCAATACACTGTACTTGCTGGGAACAGACAACAGTGCTATTTATCCTGTGTATGGCAATGGCATCGCAATAGTGACTCTTCTTACCAGAAAACAACTCTTCCTCTTAGGACCAGAAACTGCATGGGATTCAACTCCATTTACGACTGGGAAAAAGACGCTAGCACGCCTTACAAGAAACACAATCTGCTTTTGCGAAAAGAGCACTCTTCTAGTCTGCTGTTTTTCCTATAGGGCCAGTACAGTGAGCTTGCTCAGAACAAAAGAACTGTGCATCATACAAACACGGGCCATATCTAGTTCAATTCTGCTTAAGAAACTGACAAGAACAGTAGATCATCTTCAGTCCAATACACTGTACTTGCTGAAAACAGACGCCAGTGCTATTTGCACTGTGTATGACAATGAGAGCACAATAGTGACTTTTCTTACCAGAAAACAACTCTTGCTTGTAGGACCAGAATCTGCATGGGATTCAACTCCATTTAGGACTGGGAAACAATCGCTAAAGCTCGCCTTACAAGAAAGACACTCTGCTTTTGAGAAAAGAGCACTCTTCTACTCTACTGTGTTTCCTATAGGGCCAGTACAGTAAGCTTGCTCAGAACAAAAGAACTGTGCTTCCTACACACACGGGCCGTATCTAGTTCAACTCTACTTAGGAAACTGAAAGAACAGTAGCTCCTCTTCAGTCCAATACACTGTACTTAATGGGAACAGATTCGAGTGCTATTTGCAGTGTGTATGGCAATGGGAGCGCAATAGTGACTCTTCTTTCCAGAAAGCAAATCTTGCTCGTAGGACCAAAAACTGCATGTGATTCAATTCCATTTAGGACTGGGAAACAAATACTAGCTCGCCTTACAAGAAACTTACTCTGCTTTTGGGAAAAGAGCACTCTTCTACTCTACTGTGTTTCCTGTAGGGCCAGAACAGTGAGCTTTCTCAGAACAAAAGAACTGTGCTTCCTTCACACAGGGGCCTTATCTAGATCAAGTCTGCATAGGAAACTGACAAGGACAGTAGATCCTCTTCAGTCCAATACACTGTATGCTGGGAACAGACGCCAGTGATATTTGCCCTGTGTATGACAATGGGAGCACTATAGTGACTCTACTTACCAGAAAACAACTCTTGCTCGTAGGAACAGAAACTGCATGTGATTCAACTCCATTTAGGACTGGGAAACAAACGCTAGCTCACCTTACAAGAAACACACTCTGCTTTTGAGAAAAGAGCACTCTTCTACTCTACTGTGTTTCTTATGGGGTCCGAACGGTGAGCTTGCTCAGAACAAAAGAATTGTGCTTCCTACAATCACGGGCCTTATCTACATCAATTCTGCTTAGGAAACTGACAAGGACAGTAGATCCTCTTCAGTCCAATACACTGTACATGCTGGGAATAGACGCCAGTGCTATTTGCCCTGTGTATGACAATGGGAACCCAATAGTGACTCTTCCTACCAGAAAACAACTCTTGCTGGTAGGACGAGAAACTGCATGTGATTCAACTCCATTTAGAACTGGGAAACAAACGCTAGCTCGCCTTAGAAGAAACACATTCTGCTTCTGAGAAAAGACCACTCATCTACTCTACTGTGTTTCCTATGGGGTGCGAACAGTGAGCTTGCTCAGAACAAAACAACTGTGCTTCCTACACACACGGGCCATATCTAGTTCAACTCTGCTTAGGAAACTGACAAGAACAGTAGCTCCTCTTCAGTACAAAACTCTGTACTTGCTGGGAACAGACGAGAGTGCTATTTGCACTGTGTATGGAAATGGGAGCGCAATAGTGACTCTTCTTACCAGAAAACAACTCTTGCTCGTAGGACCAAAAACTGCATGTGATTCAACTCCATTTAGGACTGGAAACAAACCCCAGCTGGCCTTACAAGAAACACACTCTGCTTTTGAGAAAAGATCACTCTTCTACTCTACTGTGTTTCCTATAGAGCCAGAACAGTGAGCTTGCTCAGAACAAAAGAAGTGCGTTTCCTACACACACGGGCCATATCTAGATCAATTCTGCAGAGGTAAATGACATGAACAGTAGATCCTCTTCAGTCCAATACACTGTACATGCTGGGAACAGACGCCAGTGCTATTTGCCCTGTGTATGACAATGGGAGCGCAATAGTGACTCTTCTTACCAGAAAACAACTCTTGCTCCTAGAACTAGAAACTGCATGTGATTCAACTCAATTTAGGACTGGGAAACAAACGCTAGCTCGCCTTACACGAAACACACTCTGCCTTTGAGAAAAGGGCACTCTTCTACTCTACTGTGTTTCCTACAGGGCCACAACAGTGAGCTTGCTCATAACAAAAAAACTGTGCTTACTACACAAACGTCCATATCTAGTTCAATTCTGCTTAGGAAACTGACAAGAACAGTAGATCCTCTTCAGTCCAATACACTGAACATGCTGGGAATAGACGCCAGTGCTATTTGCCCTGTGTATTACAATGGGAGCGCAATAGTGACTCTTCTTACCAGACAACAACTCTTGCTCTTAGGACCAGAAAATGCATGTGATTCAACTCCATTTAGAACCGGGAAAAAAAGGCTAGCTCGCATTACAAGAAACACACTCTGCTTTTGAGAAAAGAGCACACTTCTACTCTAATGTGTTTCCTATAGGGCCACAACAGTGAGCTTGCTCAGAACAAAAGAACCGTGCTTCCTACACACACGGGCCATATCTAGTTCAACTGTGCTTAGGAAACTGACAAGAACAGTAGCTCCTCTTCAGTCCAATACACTGTACATGCTGGGAACAGACGCCAGTGCTATTTGCCCTGTGTATGACAATGGGAGCAATATAGTGACTCTTCTTACCAGAAAACAACTCTTGCTCGTAGGAACAGAAACTACATGTGATTCAACTCCATTTAGTACTGGGAAACAAACGCTAGCTCGCCTTACAAGAAACACACTCTGCTTTTGAGAAAAGAGCACTATTCTACTCTACTGTTTTTCTTATGGGGTCCGAACTGTGAGCTTGCTCAGAACAAAAGAACTGTGCTTCCTACCAACACGGGCCATATCTACATCAATTCTGCTTAGGAAACTGACAAGGACAGTAGATCCTCTTCAGTCCAATACACTGTACATGCTGGGAACAGACGCCAGTGCTATTTGCCCTGTGTATGACAATGGGAGCGCAATAGTGACTCTTCTTACCAGAAAACAACTCTTGGTCATAGGACCAGAAACTGCATGTGATTCAACTCCATTTAGGACTGAAAAACAAACGCTAGCTCGCCTTACAAGAAACACACTCTGTTTTTGAGAAAAGGGCACTCTTCTACTCTACTGTGTTGTCTATAGGGCCAAAACAGTGAGCTTGCTCACAACAAAAGAACTGTGCTTCCTACACACACGGCCATATCTAGTTCAATTCTGCTTAGGAAACTGACGAGAACAGTAGATCCTCTTCAGTCCAATACACTGTACATGCTGGGAATAGACGCCAGTGCTATTTGCCCTGTGTATGACAATGGGAGCGCAATAGTGACTCTTCTTACCAGAAAACAACTCTTGCTCGTAGGACCAGAAACTGCATGTGATTTTACTCCATTTAGGACTGGGAAACAAACGTTAGCTTGCCTTACAGGAAACACACTCTGCTTTTGAGAAAAGAGCACTCTTCTACTCTAAAGTGTTTCCTATAGGGCCAGAAGAGTGAGCTTGCTCAGAACAAAAGAACTCTGCTTCCTACACACACCGACTATATTTAGTTCAACTCTGCTTAGGAAACTGAAAAGAACAGTAGATCCTCTTCAGTCAAATACACTGCACATGCTGGGAACAGACGCCAGTGCTATTTGCCCTGTGTATGACAATGGGATCGCAATAGTGACTCTTCTTTCCAGAAAACAACTCTTGCTCATAGGACCAGAAAATGCATGTGATTCAACTCCATTTAGAACCAGGAAAAAAAACGCTAGCTCGCATTACAAGAAAGACACTCTGCTTTTGAGAAAAGAGCACACTTCTACTCTAATGTGTTTCCTATAGGGCCACAACAGTGATCTTGCTCAGAACAAAAGAACTGTGCTTCTTAAACACACCGACTATATCTAGTTCAACTCTGCTTACGAAACTGACAAGAACAGTAGATCCTCTTCAGTCCAATACACTGTACTTGATGGTAACAGACGCGAGTGCTATTTGCACTGTGTGTGGCAATGGGAGCTCAATAGGGACTTTCCTTACCAGAAAACAACTCTTGCTCGTAGGACCAGAAACTGCATGTGATTCAACTCCATTTAGAACTGGGAAACAAACGCTAGCTCACCTTACAATAAACACACTCTGCTTTTGAGAAAAGAGAGCTTTTCTAGTCTACTGTGTTTCCTACGGTGTCCGAACACTGAGCTTGCTCCGAACAAAAGAACCGTGCTTCCTACACACACGGGCCATATCTAGTTCAACTGTGCTTAGAAAACTGACAAGAACAGTAGCTCCTCTTCAGTCCAATACACTGTACTTAGTGGGAACAGACGCCAGTGCTTTTTGCACTGTGTATGGCAATGTGAGCACAATAGTGACTCTTCTTTCCAGAAAACAACTCTTGCTCATGGGACCAAAAAGGGCAAGTGATTCAACTCCATTTAGAACTGGGAAACAAATGCTAGATCGCCTTACAAGAAACACACTGTGCTTTTGAGAAAAGAGCACTCTTCTACTCTACTGTGATTCCTATAGAGCCAGAACAGTGAGCTTGCTCAGAACAAAAGAAGTGTGCTTCCTACACACACGGGCCATATCTAGATCAATTCTGCAGAGGTAAATGACATGAACAGTAGATCCTCTTCAGTCCAATACACTGTACATGCTGGGAACCGACGCCAGTGCTATTTGCCCTGTGTATGACAATGGGAGCGCAATAGTGACTCTACTTACCAGAAAACAACTCTTGCTCCTAGAACTAGAAACTGCATGTGATTCAACTCAATTTAGGACTGGGAAACAAACGCTACCTCGCCTTACACGAAACACACTCTGCCTTTGAGAAAAGGGCACTCTTCTACTCTACTGTGTTTCCTATAGGGCCAAAACAGTGAGCTTGCTCATAACAAAAAAACTGTGCTTACTACACAAACGTCCATATCTAGTTCAATTCTGCTTTGGAAACTGACAAGAACAGTAGATCCTCTTCAGTCCAATACACTGAACATGCTGGGAATAGACGCCAGTGCTATTTGCCCTGTGTATTACAATGGGAGCGCAATAGTGACTCTTCTTACCAGACAACAACTCTTGCTCTTAGGACCAGAAACTGCATGTGATTTTACTCCATTTAGGACTGGGAAACAAACGCTAGCTTGCCTTACAGTAAACACACTCTGCTTTTGAGAAAAGAGCACTCTTCTACTCTAAAGTGTTTCCTATAGGGCCAGAAGAGTGAGCTTGCTCAGAACAAAAGAACTCTGCTTCCTACACACACCGACTATATTTAGTTCAACTCTGCTTAGGAAACTGACAAGGTAGATCCTCTTCAGTCAAATACACTGCACATGCTGGGAACAGACGCCAGTGCTATTTGCCCTGTGTATAGCAATGGGATCGCAATAGTGACTCTTCTTTCCAGAAAACAACTCTTGCTCATAGGACCAGAAAATGCATGTGATTCAACTCCATTTAGAACTGGGAAAAAAACGCTAGCTCACATTACAAGAAACACACTCTGCTTTTGAGAAAAGAGCACACTTCTACTCTAATGTGTTTCCTATAGGGCCACAACAGTGAGCTTGCTCAGAACAAAAGAACTGTGCTTCCTAAACACACCGACTATATCTAGTTCAACTCTGCTTACGAAACTGACAAGAACAGTAGATCCTCAGTCCATTACACTGTACTTGATGGTAACAGACGCGAGTGCTATTTGCACTGTGTGTGGCAATGGGAGCGCAATAGGGACTTTCCTTACCAGAAAACAACTCTTGCTCGTAGGACCAGAAACTGCATGTGATTCAACTCCATTTAGAACTGGGAAACAAACGCTAGCTCACCTTACAATAAACACACTCTGCTTTTGAGAAAAGAGAGCTTTTCTAGTCTACTGTGTTTCCCACGGTGTCCGAAAAGTGAGCTTGCTCCGAACAAAAGAACCGTGCTTCCTACACACACGGGCCATATCTAGTTCAACTGTGCTTAGGAAACTGACAAGAACAGTAGCTCCTCTTCAGTCCAATACACTATACTTAGTGGGAACAGACGCCAGTGCTATTTGCACTGTGTATGACAATGGGAGCGCAATAGTGACTCTTTTTTTCAGAAAACAACTCTTGCTCATGGGACCCAAAACCTCATGTGATTCAACTCCATTTAGGACTGGGAAACAAAAGCTAGCTCGCCTTTCAAGAAACACACTCTGCTTTTGAGAAAAGAGCACTCTTCTACTCTACTGTGTTTCCTATATGGCCAGAACAGTGAGCTTGCTCAGAACAAAAGAACTGTGCTTCCTACACACACAGCCATATCTGGTTCAATTCTGCATAGGAAAATTACAAGAACAGTAGATCCTCTTCAGTCCAATACACTGTACATGCTGGGAATAGACGCCAGTGCTTTTTGCCTTGTGTATGACAATGGGAGTGCAATAGTGACTCTTCTTACCAGAAAACAACTCTTGCTCGTAGGACCCGAAACTGCATGTGATTAAACTCCATTTAGGACTCGGAAACAAACACTAGCTCGCCTTACAAGAAACACACTCTGCTTTTGAGAAAAGAGCACTCTTCTACTCTAATGTGTTTCCTATAGGGCCAGAAAAGTGAGCTTGCTCAGAATAAAAGAACTGTGCCTCCTACACACACCGACTATATCTAGTTCAACTCTGCTTAGGAAACTGAAAAGAACAGTAGCTCCTCTTCAGTCCAATACACTGTACTTGCTGGGAACAGACGCCAGTGCTATTTGCACTGTGTATGGCAATGGGAGCGCAATAGTGACTCTTCTTTCCAGAAAACAAATCTTGCTCGTAGGACCAAAAACTGCATGTGATTCAATTCCATTTAGGACTGGAAAACAAATACTAGCTCGCCTTACAAGAAACACACTTTGCTTTTGGGAAAAGAGCACTCTTCTACTCTACTGTGTTTCCTATAGGGCCAGAACAGTGAGCTTGCTCAGAACAAAAGAACTGTGCTTCCTACACACAGGGGCCATATCTAGATCAAGTCTGCATAGGAAACTGACAAGGACAGTAGATCCTCTTCATTCCAATACACTGTATGCTGGGAACAGACGCCAGTGATATTTGCCCTGTGTATGACAATGGGAGCACTATAGTGACTCTTCTTAACAGAAAACAACTCTTGCTCCTAGGAACAGAAACTGCATGTGATTCAACTCCATTTAGGACTGGAAAACAAACGCTAGCTCGCTTTACAAGAAACACACTCTGCTTTTGAGAAAAGAGCACTCTTCTACTCTACTGTGTTTCTTATGGGGTCCGAACTGTGAGCTTGCTCAGAACAAAAGAACTGTGCTTCCTACCAACACGGGCCATATCTACATCAATTCTGCTTAGGAAACTGACAAGGACAGTAGATCCTCTTCAGTCCAACACACTGTACATGCTGGGAACAGACGCCAGTGCTATTTGCCCTGTGTATGACATTGGGAGCGCAATAGTGACTCTTCTTACCAGAAACAACTCTTGGTCATAGGACCAGAAACTGCATGTGATTCAACTCCATTTAGGACTGAAAAACAAACGCTATCTCGCCTTACAAGAAACACACTCTGTTTTTGAGAAAAGAGCACTCTTCTACTCTACTGTGTTTCCTGTAGGGCCAAAACAGTGAGCTTGCTCAGAACAAAAGAACTGTTCTTCCTACACACACCGCCATATCTAGTTCAATTCTGCTTAGGAATCTGACAAGAACAGTAGATCCTCTTCAGTCCAATACACTGTACATGCTGGGAATAGACGCCAGTGCTATTTGCCCTGTGTATGACAATGGGAGCACAATAGTGACTCTTCTTACCAGAAAACAACTCTTGCTCGTAGGACCAGAAACTGCATGTGATTTTACTCCATTTAGGACTGGGAAACAAACTTTAGCTTGCCTTACAGGAAACACACTCTGCTTTTGAGAAAAGAGCACTCTTCTACTCTAATGTGTTTCTTATAGGGCCAGAAGAGTGAGCTTGCTCAGAACAAAAGAACTGTGCTTCCTACACACACCGACTATATTTAGTTCAACTCTGCTTAGAAAACTGACAAGAACAGTAGATCCTCTTCAGTCCAATACACTGTACATGCTGGGAACAGACGCCAGTGCTATTTGCCCTGTGTATAGCAATGGGATCGCAATAGTGACTCTTCTTTCCAGAAAACAACTCTTGCTCATAGGACCAGAAAATGCATGTGATTCAACTCCATTTAGAACCGGGAAAAAACGCTAGCTCGCATTACAAGAAACACACTCTGCTTTTGAGAAAAGAGCACACTTCTACTCTAATGTGTTTCCTATAGGGCCACAACAGTGAGCTTGCTCAGAACAAAAGAACTGTGCTTCCTAAACACACCGACTATATCTAGTTCAACTCTGCTTACGAAACTGACAAGAACAGTAGATCCTCAGTCCAATACACTGTACTTGATGGTAACAGACGCGAGTGCTATTTGCACTGTGTGTGGCAATGGGAGCGCAATAGGGACTTTCCTTACCAGAAAACAACTCTTGCTCGTAGGACCAGAAACTGCATGTGATTCAACTCCATTTAGAACTGGGAAACAAACGCTAGCTCACCTTACAATAAACACACTCTGCTTTTGAGAAAAGAGAGCTTTTCTAGTCTACTGTGTTTCCTACGGTGTCCGAACAGTGAGCTTGCTCCGAACAAAAGAACCGTGCTTCCTACACACACAGGCCATATCTAGTTCAACTGTGCTTAGGAAACTGACAAGAAGAGTAGCTCCTCTTCAGTCCAATACACTGTACTTAGTGGGAACAGACGCCAGTGCTATTTGCACTGTGTATGGCAATGTGAGCATAATAGTGACTCTTCTTTCCAGAAAACAACTCTTGCTCATGGGACCAAAAAGTGCATGTGATTCAACTCCATTTAGGACTGGGAAACAAATGCTAGATCGCCTTACAAGAAACACACTGTGCTTTTGAGAAAAGAGCACTCTTCTACTCTAATGTGTTTCCTATAGGGCCAGAAAAGTGAGCTTGCTCAGAATAAAAGAACTGTGCTTCCTACACACACCGACTATATCTAGTTCAACTCTGCTTAGGAAACTGAAAAGAACAGTAGCTCCTCTTCAGTCCAATACACTGTACTTGCTGGGAACAGACGCCAGTGCTATTTGCACTGTGTATGGCAATGGGAGCGCAATAGTGACTCTTCTTTCCAGAAAACAAATCTTGCTCGTAGGACCAAAAACTGCATGTGATTCAATTCCATTTAGGACTGGAAAACAAATACTAGCTCGCCTTACAAGAAACACACTCTGCTTTTGGGAAAAGAGCACTCTTCTACTCTACTGTGTTTCCTATAGGGCCAGAACATTGAGCTTGCTCAGAACAAAAGAACTGTGCTTCCTACACACAGGGGCCATATCTAGATCAAGTCTGCATAGGAAACTGACAAGGACAGTAGATCCTCTTCATTCCAATACACTGTATGCTGGAAACAGACGCCAGTGATATTTGCCCTGTGTATGACAATGGGAGCACTATAGTGACTCTTCTTAACAGAAAACAACTCTTGCTCGTAGGAACAGAAACTGCATGTGATTCAACTCCATTTAGGACTGGGAAACAAACGCTAGCTCGCTTTACAAGAAACACACTCTGCTTTTGAGAAAAGAGCACTCTTCTACTCTACTGTGTTTCTTATGGGGTCCGAACTGTAAGCTTGCTCAGAACAAAAGAACTGTGCTTCCTACCATCACGGGCCATATCTACATCAATTCTGCTTAGGAAACTGACAAGGACAGTAGATCCTCTTCAGTCCAATACACTGTACATGCTGGGAACAGACGCCAGTGCTATTTGCCCTGTGTATGACAATGGGAGAGCAATAGTGACTCTTCTTACCAGAAAACAACTCTTGGTCATAGGACCAGAAACTGCATGAGATTCAACTCCATTTAGAACTGGGAAACAAACGCTACCTGGCCTTACAATAAACACACTCTTCTTTTGAGAAAAGACAACTCATCTACTCTACTGTGTTTCATATGGGGTCCGAACAGTGAGCTTGCTCCGAACAAAAGAACCGTGCTTCCTACACACACGGGCCATATCTAGTTCAACTCTGCTTAGGAAACTGACAAGAACAGTAGCTCCTCTTCAGTCCAATACACTGTACTTGCTGGGAACAGACGCCAGTGCTATTTGCACTGTGTATGGCAATGGGAGCGCAATAGTGACTCTTCTTACCAGAGAACAACTCTTGCTCGTAGGACCAGAAACTGCATGTGATTTTACTCCATTTAGGACTGGGAAACAAACGCTAGCTTGCCTTACAAGAAACCCACTCTGCTTTTGAAAAAAGAGCACTCTTCTACTCTAACGTGATTCCTATAGGGCCAGAAGAGTGAGCCTGCTCAGAACAAAAGAACTGTGCTTCCTACACACACCGACTATATTTAGTTCAACTCTGCTTAGGAAACTGACAAGAACAGTAGCTCCTCTTCAGTCCAATACACTGTACTTGCTGGGAAAAGACGCCAGTGCTATTTGTACTGTGTATGACAATGGGAGCGCAATAGTGACTTTCCTTTCCAGAAAACAACTCTTGCTCGTAGGACCAGAAACTGCATGTGATTCAACTCCATTTAGGACTGGGAAACAAACGCTAGCTCCCTTACAAGAAACACACTCTGCTTTTGAGAAAAGAGCACTCTTCTACTCTACTGTGTTTCCTAAAGCGCCAAAACAGTGAGCTTGCTCAGAACAAAAGAACTGTGCTTCCTACACACACGGCCATATCTAGTTCAATTCTGCTTAGGAAACTGACAAGAATAGTAGATCCTCTTCAGTCCATTACACTGTACTTCCTGTTAACAGACGCGAGTGCTATGTGCACTGTATATGGCAATGGGAGCGTAATAGTGACTCTTCTTAACAGAAAACATCTTTTGCTCGTGGGACCAGAAACTGCATGTGATTCAACTCCATTTCTGACTCGGAAACAAACACTAGCTCGCCTTACAAGAAACACACTCTGCTTTTGAGAAAAGAGCACTCTTCTACTCTACTGTGTTTCCCATGGGATCTGAACAGTGAGCTTGCTCAGAACAAAAGAACTGTGCTTCCTACACACACGGGCCATATGTAGTTCTACTCTGCTTAGGAAACTGACAAGAACAGTAGCTCCTCTTCAGTCCAATACACTGCACTTGCTGGGAACAGACGCGAGTGCTATTTGCTCTGTGTATGGGAATGGGAGCGCAATAGTGACTTTCCTTACAGAAAACAACTCTTGCTCATGGGACCAAAAACTTCATGTGATTCAACTCCTTTTAGGACTGGGAAACAAACGCTAGCTCTCCTTACAAGAAACACACTCTGCTTTTGAGAAAAGAGCACTCTTCTACTCTACTGTGTTTCCTATGGGATCCGAAAAGTGAGCTTGCTCAGAACAGAAGAAGTGTGCTTCCTACACACACGGGCCATATCCAGTTCAATTCTGCTTAGGAAACTGACAAGAACAGTAGCTCCTCTTCAGTCCAATACACTGTACTTGCTGGGAACAGACGCCAGTGCTATTTGCACTGTGTATGGCAATGGGAGCACAATAGTGACTTTCCTTACCAGAAAACAACTCTTGCTCGTAGGACCAGAAACTGCATGGGATTCAACACGATTTAAGACTGGGAAACAAACAGTAGCTCGCCTTACAAGAAATACACTCTGCTTTTGAGAAAAGAGCACACTTCTACTCTAGTGTGTTTCCTGTAGGGTCCGAAAAGTGAGCTTGCTCAGAACAAAAGAACTGTGCTTCCTACACACACGGGCCATATCTATTCCAACTCTTCTTAGGAAACTGACAAGAACAGTAGATCCTCTTCAGTCCATTACACTGTACTTGATGGTAACAGACACGAGTGCTATTTGCACTGTGTGTGGCAATGGGAGCGCAATAGTGACTTTCCTTAACAGAAAACAACTCTTGCTCGTAGGGCCAGAAACTGCATGAGATTCAACTCCATTTAGAACTGGGAAACAAACGCTAGCTCGCCTTACAATAAACACACTCTGCTTTTGAGAAAAGACAACTCATCTACTCTACTGTGTTTCCTATGGGGTCTGAACAGTGAGCTTGCTCCGAACAAAAGAACCGTGCTTCCTACACACACGGGCCATATCTAGTTCAATTCTGCTTAGGAAACTGACAAGAACAGTTGCTCCTCTTCAGTCCAATACATTGTACTTGCTGGGAACAGACGCTAGTGCTATTAGTACTGTGTATGGCAATGGGAGCACAATAGTGACTCTTCTTTCCATAAAACAACTCTTGCTCATAGGACCAAAAATTGCATGTGATTCAACTCCATTTAGGACTGGGAAACAAACTCTAGCTCGCCTTACAAGAAACACACTCTCCTTTTGAGAAAAGGGCACTCTTCTACTCTACTGTGTTTCCTATAGGGCCAAAACAGTGAGCTTGCTCAGAACAAAAGAACTGTGCTTCCTACATACACGGGCCATATCTAGTTCAACTCTGCTTAGGAAACTGACAAGGACAGTAGATCCTCTTCAGTCCAATACACTGTACATGCTGGGAACAGACGCCAGTGCTATTTGCCCTGTGTATGACAATGGGAGCGCAATAGTGACCTTCTCTCCAGAGAACACCTCTTGCTCGTAGGACCAGAAACTGCATGTGATTTTACTCCATTTAGGACTGGGAAACAAACGCTAGCTTGCCTTACAAGAAACACACTTTGCTTTTGAGAAAAGAGCACTCTTCTACTCTAATGTGATTCCTATAGGGCCAGAAGAGTGAGCCTGCTCAGAACAAAAGAACTGTGCTTCCTACACACACCGACAATATTTAGTTCAAATCTGCTTAGGAAACTGACAAGAAGAGTAGATCCTCTTCAGTCCAATACACTGCACATGCTGGGAACAGACGCCAGTGCTATTTGCCCTGTGTATTGAAATGGGAGCGCAATAGTGACTCTTCTTTCCAGAAAACAACTCTTGCTCGTAGGACCAAAAACTGCATGGGATTCAACTCCAATTAGGACTGGGAAAGAAACGCTAGCTCGCCTTACAAGAAACACACTCTGCTTTGAGAAAAGAGCACTCTGCTACTCTACTGTGTTTCCTATGGGGTCCGAACAGTGAGCTTGCTCTGAACAGAAGAAGTGTGCTTCCTACACACGGGCCATATCCAGTTCAACTCTGCTTAGGAAACTGACAAGAACAGTAGCTCCTCTTCAGTCCAATACACTGTACTTGCTGGGAAAAGACGCCAGTGCTATTTGCACTGTGTATGACAATGGGAGCGCAATAGTGACTTTCCTTACCAGAAAACAACTCTTGCTCGTGGTACCAGAAACTGCATGTGATTCAACTCCATTTAGGACTGGGAAACAAACGCTAGCTCCCTTACAAGAAACACACTCTGCTTTTGAGAAAAGAGCACTCTTCTACTCTACTGTGTTTCCTAAAGTGCCAAAACAGTGAGCTTGCTCAGAACAAAAGAACTGTGCTTCCTACACACACGGCCATATCTAGTTCAATTCTGCTTAGGAAACTGACAAGAATAGTAGATCCTCTTCAGTCCATTACACTGTACTTCCTGGGAACAGACGCGAGTGCTATTTGCACTGTATATGGCAATGGGAGCATAATAGTGACTCTTCTTACCAGAAAACATCTCTTGCTCGTGGGACCAGAAACTGCATGTGATTCAACTCCATTTCTGACTCGGAAACAAACACTAGCTCGCCTTACAAGAAACACACTCTGCTTTTGAGAAAAGAGCACTCTTCTACTCTACTGTGTTTCCTATGGGATCTGAACAGTGAGCTTGCTCAGAACAAAAGAAACTGTGCTTCCTACACACACGGGCCATATGTAGTTCTACTCTGCTTAGGAAACTGACAAGAACAGTAGCTCCTCTTCAGTCCAATACTCTGCACTTGCTGGGAACAGACGCGAGTGCTATTTGCTCTGTGTATGGGAATGGGAGCGCAATATTGACTTTCCTTACAGAAAACAACTCTTGCTCATGGACCAAAAACTTCATGTGATTCAACTCCTTTTAGGACTGGGAAACAAACGCTAGCTCTCCTTACAAAAAACACACTCTGCTTTTGAGAAAAGAGCACTCTTCTACTCTACTGTGTTTCCTATGGGATCCGAAAAGTGAGCTTGCTCAGAACAGAAGAAGTGTGCTTCCTACACACACGGGCCATATCCAGTTCAACTCTGCTTAGGAAACTGACAAGAACAGTAGCTCCTCTTCAGTCCAATACACTGTACTTGCTGGGAACAGACGCCAGTGCTATTTGCACTGTGTATGGCAAAGGGAGCGCAATAGTGACTTTTCTTACCAGAAAACAACTCTTGCTCGTAGGACAGAAACTGCATGGGATTCAACACCATTTAAGACTGGGAAACAAACACTAGCTCGCCTTACAAGAAATACACTCTGCTTTTGAGAAAAGAGCACACTTCTACTCTACTGTGTTTCTTATAGGGTCCGAAAAGTGAGCTTGCTCAGAACAAAAGAACTGTGCTTCCTACACACACGGGCCATATCTATTCCAACTCTTCTTAGGAAACTGACAGAACAGTAGATCCTCTTCAGTCCATTACACTGTACTTGATGGTAACAGACGCGAGTGCTATTTGCACTGTGTGTGGCAATGGGAGCGCAATAGTGACTTTCCTTACCAGAAAACAACTCTTGCTCGTAGGGCCAGAAACTGCATGAGATTCAACTCCATTTAGAACTGGGAAAACAAACGCTAGCTCGCCTTACAATAAACACACTCTGCTTTTGAGAAAAGACAACTCATCTACTCTACTGTTGTTTCCTATGGGGTCCGAACAGTGAGCTTGCTCCGAACAAAAGAACCGTGCTTCCTACACACACGGGCCATATCTAGTTCAATTCTGCTTAGGAAACTGACAAGAACAGTTGCTCCTCTTCAGTCCAATACACTGTACTTGCTGGGAACAGACGCCAGTGCTATTAGTACTGTGTATGGCAATGGGAGCACAATAGTGACTCTTCTTTCCATAAAACAACTCTTGCTCATAGGACCAAAAATTGCATGTGATTCAACTCCATTTAGGACTGGGAAACAAACGCTAGCTCGCCTTACAAGAAACACACTCTGCTTTTGAGAAAAGGGCACTCTTCTACTCTACTGTGTTTCCTATAGGGCCAAAACAGTGAGCTTGCTCAGAACAAAAGAACTGGTGCTTCCTACACCACACGGCCTTATCTAGTTCAATTCTGCCTTAGGAAACTGACAAGAACAGTAGATCCTCCTCAGTCCAATACACTGTACATGCAGGGAATAGACGCCAGTGCTATTTGCCCTGTGTATGACAATGGGAGCACAATAGTGACCTTCTCTCCAGAGAACACCGCTTGCTCGTAGGACCAGAAACTGCATGTGATTTTACTCCATTTAGGACTGGGAAACAAAAGCTAGCTCGCCTTACAAGAAACACACTCTGCTTTTGAGAAAAGAGTACTCTTCTACTCTACTGTGTTTCCCACAGGGCCAAAAAAGTGAGCTTGCTCAGAACAAAAGAACTGTGCTTCCTACACACACGGCCATATCTAGTTCAATTCTGCTTAGGAAACTGACACAGCAGATCCTCTTCTGTCCCATACACTGTACTTGCTGGGAACAGACGCCAGTGCTATTTGCCCTGTGTATGACAATGGGAGAGCAATAGTGACTCTTCTTAATAGAAAACAACTCTTGCTTGTAGGACCAGAAACTGCATGTGATTCAACTCCATTTAGGACTGGGAAACAAACGCTAGCTCACCTTACAAGAAACACACTCTGCTTTTGAGAAAAGAGCACTCTTCTACTCTTCTGTGTGTCCTTTGGAGTCCAAACAGTGTGCTTGCTCAGAACAAAAAACTGTGCTTCCTACAAGCACGGGCCATATCTAGTTCAACTCTGCTTAGGAAACTGACAAGAACAGTAGCTCCGCTTCAGTCCAATACACTGTACTTGCTGGGAACAGACGCGAGAGCTATTTTCACTGTATATGGCAATGGGAGCGCAATAGTGACTCTTCTTACCAGAAAACAACTCTTGCTCATAGGACCAGAAACTGCATGGGATTCAACTCCATTTCAGACTGGGATACAAAGACTATCTTGCCTTACATGAAACACACTCTGCTTTTGAGAAAAGAGCACTCTTCTACTCTACTCTGTTTCCTATGGGGTCCAAACAGTGAGCTTGCTCAGAACAAAAGAACTGTGCCTCCTACACACAGGGGCCATATCTAGTTCAACTCTGCTTAGGAAACTGACAAGAACAGTAGCTCATCTTCAGAACAATACACTGTACTTGCTGCGAACAGACGCGAGTGCTATATGCCCTGTGTATGGCAATGGGAGCGCAATAGTGACTCTTCTTACCAGAAAACAACTCTTGCTCATAGGACCAGAAACTGCATGGGATTCAACTCCATTTCAGACTGGGAAAAAACACTAGCTCGCCTTACAAGAAACACACTCTGCTTTTGAGAAAAGAGCACTCTTCTACTCTACTGTGTTTCCTATGGGGTCTGAACAGTGAGCTTGCTCAGAACAAAAGAACTGTGCTTCCTACACACAGGGGCCATATCTAGTTCAACTCTGCTTAGGAAACTGACAAGAACAGTAGCTCATCTTCAGAACAATACACTGTACTTGCTGCGAACAGACGCGAGTGCTATTTGCCCTGTGTATGACAATGGGAGCGCAATAGTGACTCTTCTTACCAGAAAACAACCCTTGCTCGTAGGACCAGAAACTGCATGTGATTCAACTCCATTTAGAACTGGGAAACAAACGCTAGCTTGCCTTACAAGAAACACATTCTGCTTTTGAGAAAAGAGCACTCATCTACTCTAATGTGTTTCCTATAGGTCCAGAACAGTGAGCTTGTTCAGAACAAAAGAACTGTGCTTCCTACACACACCGACTATATCTAGTTCAACTCTGCTTAGGAAACTGACAAGAACAGTAGCTCCTTTTCAGTCCAACACCGTACTTGCTGGGAACAAACGTGAGTGCTATTTGCACTGTGTATGGCAATGGGAGCACAATAGTGACTTTCCTTGCCAGAAAACACCTCTTGCTCGTAGGACCAAAAATTGCATGTGATTCAACTCCATTTATGACTGGGAAACAAACACTAGCTCGCCTTACAAGAAACACACTTTGCTTTTGAGAAAAGATCACTCTTCTACTCTACTGTGTTTCCTATAGGGCCAGAACAGTGAGCTTGCTCAGAACAAAAGAACTGTGCTTCCTACACACACGGCAATATCTAGTTCAATTCTGCTTAGGAAACTGACAAGAACAGTAGATCCTCTTCAGTCCAATACACTGTACATGCTGGGAACAGACGCCAGTGCTATTTGTAATGTGTATGACCATGGGAGCGCAATAATGACTCTTCTTACCAGAAAACAACACTTGCTCGTAGGACAAGAAACTGCATGTGATTCAACTCCATTTAGGACTGGGAAACAAACGCTAGCTCGACTTACAAGAAACACACTCTGCTTTTGAGAAAAGAGCACTCTTCTAGTCTACTGTGTTTCCTATGGGGTCCGAACAGTGAGCTTGCTCAGAACAAAAGAACTGTGCTTCCTACACACAGGTGCCGTATTAGTTCAACTCTGCTTAGGAAACTGACAAGAACAGTAGCTCCTCTTCAGTCCAATACACTGTACTTGCTGGGAACAGACGCTAGTGCTTTTTGCACTATGTAAATAAATGGGAGTGCAATAGTGACTTTCCTTACCAGAAAACAACTCTAGCTCGTAGGACCAAAAACTGCATGTCATTCAACTCCATTTGGGACTGGAAAACAAACGCTAGCTTGACTTAAAAGAAACACACTCTGCTTTTGAGAACAGAGCACGCTTCTACTCTACTGTGTTTACTATGGGTTCGAACAGTGAGCTTGCTCAGAACAAAAGAACTGCGCTTTCTACACACACGGGCCATATCTAGTTCAACTCTGCTTAGGAAACTGACAAGAACAGTAGATCCTTTTCAGTCCAATACACTGTACATGCTGGGAACAGACGCCAGTGCTATTTGCCCTGTGTATGACAATGGGAGCGCAATAGTGACTCTTCTTACCAGAAAAAAACTCTTGCTCCTAGGACCAGAAACTGCATGAGTTTCCACTCCATTTAGGATTGGGAAACAAAAACTAGCTCGCCTTACAAGAAACACACTCTGCTTTTGAGAAAAGAGCACTCTTCTACTCTACTGTGTTTCCTATGGGGTCCGAACAGTGAGCTTGCTCAGAACAAAAGAACTGTGCTTCCTACACACACGGGCCATATCTAGTTCAATTCTGCTTAGGAAACTGACAAGAACAGTAGCTCCTCTTCAGTCCAATATACTGTACATGCTGGGAACAGACGCCAGTGCTGTTTGCCCTGTGTATGACAATGGGAGCGCAACAGTGACTCTTCTTACCAGAAAACAACTCTTGCTCCCAGGACCAGAAACTGCACGGGATTCAACTCCATTTAGGACTGGGAAACAAACACTAGTTCGCCTTACAAGAAGCATACTCTGCTTTTGAGAAAAGAGCACACTTCTACTCTTCTGTGTTTCCTTTGGGGTCCAAACAGTGTGCTTGCTCAGAACAATAGAACTGTGCTTCCTACATACATGGGCCATATCTAGTTCAACTCTGCTTAGGAAACTGACAAGAACAGTAGCTCATCTTCAGAACAATACACTGTACTTGCTGCGAACAGACGCGAGTGCTATATGCCCTGTGTATGGCAATGGGAGCGCAATAGTGACTCTTCTTACCAGAAAACAACTCTAGCTCATAGGACCAGAAACTGCATGGGATTCAACTCCATTTCAGACTGGGAAAAAACACTAGCTCGCCTTACAAGAAACACACTCTGCTTTTGAGAAAAGAGCACTCTTCTACTCTACTGTGTTTCCTATGGGGTCTGAACAGTGAGCTTGCTCAGAACAAAAGAACTGTGCTTCCTACACACAGGGGCCATATCTAGTTCAACTCTGCTTAGGAAACTGACAAGAACAGTAGCTCATCTTCAGTCCAATACACTGTAAATGCTGGGAACAGACGCCAGTGCTATTTGCCCTGTGTATGACAATGGGAGCGCAATAGTGACTCTTCTTAATAGAAAACAACTCTTGCTTGTAGGACCAGAAACTGCATGTGATTCAACTCCATTTAGGACTGGGAAACAAACGCTAGCTCACCTTACAAGAAACACACTCTGCTTTTGAGAAAAGAGCACTCTTCTACTCTTCTGTGTGTCCTTTGGAGTCCAAACAGTGTGCTTGCTCAGAACAAAAAACTGTGCTTCCTACAAGCACGGGCCATATCTAGTTCAACTCTGCTTAGGAAACTGACAAGAACAGTAGCTCCGCTTCAGTCCAATACACTGTACTTGCTGGGAACAGACGCGAGAGCTATTTTCACTGTATATGGCAATGGGAGCGCAATAGTGACTCTTCTTACCAGAAAACAACTCTTGCTCATAGGACCAGAAACTGCATGGGATTCAACTCCATTTCAGACTGGGATACAAAGACTAGCTTGCCTTACATGAAACACACTCTGCTTTTGAGAAAAGAGCACTCTTCTACTCTACTCTGTTTCCTATGGGGTCCAAACAGTGAGCTTGCTCAGAACAAAAGAACTGTGCTTCCTACACACAGGGGGCCATATCTAGTTCAACTCTGCTTAGGAAACTGACAAGAACAGTAGCTCATCTTCAGAACAATACACTGTACTTGCTGCGAACAGACGCGAGTGCTATATGCCCTGTGTATGGCAATGGGAGCGCAATAGTGACTCTTCTTACCAGAAAACAACTCTTGCTCATAGGACCAGAAACTGCATGGGATTCAACTCCATTTCAGACTGGGAAAAAACACTAGCTCGCCTTACAAGAAACACACTCTGCTTTTGAGAAAAGAGCACTCTTCTACTCTACTGTGTTTCCTATGGGGTCTGAACAGTGAGCTTGCTCAGAACAAAAGAACTGTGCTTCCTACACACAGGGGCCATATCTAGTTCAACTCTGCTTAGGAAACTGACAAGAACAGTAGCTCATCTTCAGAACAATACACTGTACTTGCTGCGAACAGACGCGAGTGCTATTTGCCCTGTGTATGACAATGGGAGCGCAATAGTGACTCTTCTTACCAGAAAACAACCCTTGCTCGTAGGACCAGAAACTGCATGTGATTCAACTCCATTTAGAACTGGGAAACAAACGCTAGCTTGCCTTACAAGAAACACATTCTGCTTTTGAGAAAAGAGCACTCATCTACTCTAATGTGTTTCCTATAGGTCCAGAACAGTGAGCTTGTTCAGAACAAAAGAACTGTGCTTCCTACACACCCCGACTATATCTAGTTCAACTCTGCTTAGGAAACTGACAAGAACAGTAGCTCCTTTTCAGTCCAACACCGTACTTGCTGGGAACAAACGTGAGTGCTATTTGCACTGTGTATGGCAATGGGAGCACAATAGTGACTTTCCTTGCCAGAAAACACCTCTTGCTCGTAGGACCAAAAATTGCATGTGATTCAACTCCATTTATGACTGGGAAACAAACACTAGCTCGCCTTACAAGAAACACACTTTGCTTTTGAGAAAAGATCACTCTTCTACTCTACTGTGTTTCCTATAGGGCCAGAACAGTGAGCTTGCTCAGAACAAAAGAACTGTGCTTCCTACACACACGGCAATATCTAGTTCAATTCTGCTTAGGAAACTGACAAGAACAGTAGATCCTCTTCAGTCCAATACACTGTACATGCTGGGAACAGACGCCAGTGCTATTTGTAATGTGTATGACCATGGGAGCGCAATAATGACTCTTCTTACCAGAAAACAACACTTGCTCGTAGGACAAGAAACTGCATGTGATTCAACTCCATTTAGGACTGGGAAACAAACGCTAGCTCGACTTACAAGAAACACACTCTGCTTTTGAGAAAAGAGCACTCTTCTAGTCTACTGTGTTTCCTATGGGGTCCGAACAGTGAGCTTGCTCAGAACAAAAGAACTGTGCTTCCTACACACAGGTGCCGTATTAGTTCAACTCTGCTTAGGAAACTGACAAGAACAGTAGCTCCTCTTCAGTCCAATACACTGTACTTGCTGGGAACAGACGCTAGTGCTTTTTGCACTATGTAAATAAATGGGAGTGCAATAGTGACTTTCCTTACCAGAAAACAACTCTAGCTCGTAGGACCAAAAACTGCATGTCATTCAACTCCATTTGGGACTGGAAAACAAACGCTAGCTTGACTTAAAAGAAACACACTCTGCTTTTGAGAACAGAGCACGCTTCTACTCTACTGTGTTTACTATGGGTTCGAACAGTGAGCTTGCTCAGAACAAAAGAACTGCGCTTTCTACACACACGGGCCATATCTAGTTCAACTCTGCTTAGGAAACTGACAAGAACAGTAGATCCTTTTCAGTCCAATACACTGTACATGCTGGGAACAGACGCCAGTGCTATTTGCCCTGTGTATGACAATGGGAGCGCAATAGTGACTCTTCTTACCAGAAAAAACTCTTGCTCCTAGGACCAGAAACTGCATGAGTTTCCACTCCATTTAGGATTGGGAAACAAAAACTAGCTCGCCTTACAAGAAACACACTCTGCTTTTGAGAAAAGAGCACTCTTCTACTCTACTGTGTTTCCTATGGGGTCCGAACAGTGAGCTTGCTCAGAACAAAAGAACTGTGCTTCCTACACACACGGGCCATATCTAGTTCAATTCTGCTTAGGAAACTGACAAGAACAGTAGCTCCTCTTCAGTCCAATATACTGTACATGCTGGGAACAGACGCCAGTGCTGTTTGCCCTGTGTATGACAATGGGAGCGCAAAAGTGACTCTTCTTACCAGAAAACAACTCTTGCTCCCAGGACCAGAAACTGCACGGGATTCAACTCCATTTAGGACTGGGAAACAAACACTAGTTCGCCTTACAAGAAGCATACTCTGCTTTTGAGAAAAGAGCACTCTTCTACTCTTCTGTGTTTCCTTTGGGGTCCAAACAGTGTGCTTGCTCAGAACAATAGAACTGTGCTTCCTACATACATGGGCCATATCTAGTTCAACTCTGCTTAGGAAACTGACAAGAACAGTAGCTCATCTTCAGAACAATACACTGTACTTGCTGCGAACAGACGCGAGTGCTATATGCCCTGTGTATGGCAATGGGAGCGCAATAGTGACTCTTCTTACCAGAAAACAACTCTAGCTCATAGGACCAGAAACTGCATGGGATTCAACTCCATTTCAGACTGGGAAAAAACACTAGCTCGCCTTACAAGAAACACACTCTGCTTTTGAGAAAAGAGCACTCTTCTACTCTACTGTGTTTCCTATGGGGTCTGAACAGTGAGCTTGCTCAGAACAAAAGAACTGTGCTTCCTACACACAGGGGCCATATCTAGTTCAACTCTGCTTAGGAAACTGACAAGAACAGTAGCTCATCTTCAGAACAATACACTGTACTTGCTGCGAACAGACGCGAGTGCTATTTGCCCTGTGTATGACAATGGGAGCGCAATAGTGACTCTTCTTACCAGAAAACAACCCTTGCTCGTAGGACCAGAAACTGCATGTGATTCAACTCCATTTAGAACTGGGAAACAAACGGTAGCTTGCCTTACAAGAAACACACTCTGCATTTGAGAAAAGAGCACTCATCTACTCTAATGTGTTTCCTATAGGTCCAGAACAGTGAGCTTGTTCAGAACAAAAGAACTGTGCTTCCTACACACACCGACTATATCTAGTTCAACTCTGCTTAGGAAACTGACAAGAACAGTAGCTCCTTTTCAGTCCAACACCGTACTTGCTGGGAACAAACGTGAGTGCTATTTGCACTGTGTATGGCAATGGGAGCACAATAGTGACTTTCCTTGCCAGAAAACACCTCTTGCTCGTAGGACCAAAAATTGCATGTGATTCAACTCCATTTATGACTGGGAAACAAACACTAGCTCGCCTTACAAGAAACACACTTTGCTTTTGAGAAAAGATCACTCTTCTACTCTACTGTGTTTCCTATAGGGCCAGAACAGTGAGCTTGCTCAGAACAAAAGAACTGTGCTTCCTACACACACGGCAATATCTAGTTCAATTCTGCTTAGGAAACTGACAAGAACAGTAGATCCTCTTCAGTCCAATACACTGTACATGCTGGGAACAGACGCCAGTGCTATTTGTAATGTGTATGACCATGGGAGCGCAATAATGACTCTTCTTACCAGAAAACAACACTTGCTCGTAGGACAAGAAACTGCATGTGATTCAACTCCATTTAGGACTGGGAAACAAACGCTAGCTCGACTTACAAGAAACACACTCTGCTTTTGAGAAAAGAGCACTCTTCTAGTCTACTGTGTTTCCTATGGGGTCCGAACAGTGAGCTTGCTCAGAACAAAAGAACTGTGCTTCCTACACACAGGTGCCGTATTAGTTCAACTCTGCTTAGGAAACTGACAAGAACAGTAGCTCCTCTTCAGTCCAATACACTGTACTTGCTGGGAACAGACGCTAGTGCTTTTTGCACTATGTAAATAAATGGGAGTGCAATAGTGACTTTCCTTACCAGAAAACAACTCTAGCTCGTAGGACCAAAAACTGCATGTCATTCAACGCCATTTGGGACTGGAAAACAAACGCTAGCTTGACTTAAAAGAAACACACTCTGCTTTTGAGAACAGAACACGCTTCTACTCTACTGTGTTTACTATGGGTTCGAACAGTGAGCTTGCTCAGAACAAAAGAACTGCGCTTTCTACACACACGGGCCATATCTAGTTCAACTCTGCTTAGGAAACTGACAAGAACAGTAGATCCTTTTCAGTCCAATACACTGTACATGCTGGGAACAGACGCCAGTGCTATTTGCCCTGTGTATGACAATGGGAGCGCAATAGTGACTCTTCTTACCAGAAAAAACTCTTGCTCCTAGGACCAGAAACTGCATGAGTTTCCACTCCATTTAGGATTGGGAAACAAAAACTAGCTCGCCTTACAAGAAACACACTCTGCTTTTGAGAAAAGAGCACTCTTCTACTCTACTGTGTTTCCTATGGGGTCCGAACAGTGAGCTTGCTCAGAACAAAAGAACTGTGCTTCCTACACACACGGGCCATATCTAGTTCAATTCTGCTTAGGAAACTGACAAGAACAGTGGCTCCTCTTCAGTCCAATATACTGTACATGCTGGGAACAGACGCCAGTGCTGTTTGCCCTGTGTATGACAATGGGAGCGCAAAAGTGACTCTTCTTACCAGAAAACAACTCTTGCTCCCAGGACCAGAAACTGCACGGGATTCAACTCCATTTAGGACTGGGAAACAAACACTAGTTCGCCTTACAAGAAGCATACTCTGCTTTTGAGAAAAGAGCACTCTTCTACTCTTCTGTGTTTCCTTTGGGGTCCAAACAGTGTGCTTGCTCAGAACAATAGAACTGTGCTTCCTACATACACGGGCCATATCTAGTTCAACTCTGCTTAGGAAACTGACAAGAACATTAGCTCCTCTTCAGTCCAATACACTGTACTTGCTGGGAACAGACGCAAGAGCTATTTTCACTGTATTTGGCAATGGGAGCACAATAGTGACTCTTCTTACCAGAAAATATCTCTTGCTCGTAGGACCAGAAACTGCATGTGATTCAACTCCATTTACGACTGGGAAACAAATGCTAGCTCGCCTTACAAGAAACACACTCTGCTTTTGAGAAAAGGGCACTCTTCTACTCTACTGTGTTTCCTATGGGTTCGAACAGTGAGCTTGCTCAGTACAAAAGAACTGTGCTTCCTACACACACAGCCATATCTAGTTCAATTCTGCTTAGGAAACTGACAAGAACAGTAGCTCCTCTTCAGTCCAATACATTGTACATGCTGGGAACAGACGCCAGTGCTATTTGCCTTGTGTATGACAATGGGAGCGCAATAGTGACTCTTCTTACCAGAAAACAACGCTTGCTCGTAGGACCTGAAACTGCATGTGATTCAACTCCATTTAGGACTGGGAAACAAACACTAGCTCACCTTAAAAGAAACACACTCTGCTTTTGAGAAAAGAGCACTCTTCTACTCTTCTGTGTGTCCTTTGGGGTCCAAAAAGTGTGCTTGCTCAGAACAAAAAAACTGTGCTTCCTACAAACACGGGCCATATCTAGTTCAATTTTGCTTAGGAAACTGACAAAAACAGTAGATCCTCTTCAGTCCAATACACTGTACATGCTGGGAATAGACGCCAGTGCTATTTGCCTTGTGTATGACAAAGGGAGTGCAATATTGACTCTTCTTACCAGAAAACAACTTTAGCTCGTAGGACCAGAAACTGTATGTGATTCAACTCCATTTAGGACGGGAAAAAAACGCTAGCTCGCCTTACATGAAACACACTCTGCTTTTGAGAAAAGAGCACTCTTCTACTCTACTGTGTTTCCTATAGGGCCAGAATAGTGAGCTTGCTCAGAACAAAAGAACTGTGCTTCCTACCCACAGTGGCCATATCTAGTTCAACTCTGCTTAGGAAACTGACAAGAACAGTAGCTCATCTTCAGTCCAATACACTGTACTTGCTGCGAACACACGCCAGTGCTATTTGCACTATGCATGGCAATGGGAGCGCAAAAGTGACTTTCCGTACCAGAAAACAATTCTAGCTCGTAGGACCAAAAACTGCATGTGATTCCACTCCATTTAGGACTGGGAAACAAAAGCTAGCTCACCTTACAAGAAACACACTCTGCTTTTGAGAAAAGAGCACTCTTCTACTCTTCTGTGTGTCCTTTGGGGTCCAAACAGTGTGCTTGCTCAGAACAAAAGAACTGTGCTTCCTACAAGCACGGGCCATATCTAGTTCAACTCTGCTTAGGAAACTGACAAGAACAGTAGCTCCGCTTCAGTCCAATACACTGTACTTGCTGGGAACAGACGCGAGAGCTATTTTCACTGTATATGGCAATGGGAGCGCAATAGTGACTCTTCTTACCAGAAAACAACTCTTGCTCATAGGACCAGAAACTGCATGGGATTCAACTCCATTTCAGACTGGGATACAAAGACTAGCTCGCCTTACATGAAACACACTCTGCTTTTGAGAAAAGAGCACTCTTCTACTCTACTCTGTTTCCTATGGGGTCCGAACAGTGAGCTTGCTCAGAACAAAAGAACTGTGCTTCCTACACACAGGGGCCATATCTAGTTCAACTCTGCTTAGGAAACTGACAAGAACAGTAGCTCATCTTCAGAACAATACACTGTACTTGCTGCGAACAGACGCGAGTGCTATATGCCCTGTGTATGGCAATGGGAGCGCAATAGTGACTCTTCTTACCAGAAAACAACTCTTGCTCCCAGGACCAGAAACTGCACGGGATTCAACTCCATTTAGGACTGGGAAACAAACACTAGTTCGCCTTACAAGAAGCATACTCTGCTTTTGAGAAAAGAGCACTCTTCTACTCTTCTGTGTTTCCTTTGGGGTCCAAACAGTGTGCTTGCTCAGAACAATAGAACTGTGCTTCCTACATACATGGGCCATATCTAGTTCAACTCTGCTTAGGAAACTGACAAGAACAGTAGCTCATCTTCAGAACAATACACTGTACTTGCTGCGAACAGACGCGAGTGCTATATGCCCTGTGTATGGCAATGGGAGCGCAATAGTGACTCTTCTTACCAGAAAACAACTCTAGCTCATAGGACCAGAAACTGCATGGGATTCAACTCCATTTCAGACTGGGAAAAAACACTAGCTCGCCTTACAAGAAACACACTCTGCTTTTGAGAAAAGAGCACTCTTCTACTCTACTGTGTTTCCTATGGGGTCTGAACAGTGAGCTTGCTCAGAACAAAAGAACTGTGCTTCCTACACACAGGGGCCATATCTAGTTCAACTCTGCTTAGGAAACTGACAAGAACAGTAGCTCATCTTCAGAACAATACACTGTACTTGCTGCGAACAGACGCGAGTGCTATTTGCCCTGTGTATGACAATGGGAGCACAATAGTGACTCTTCTTACCAGAAAACAACCCTTGCTCGTAGGACCAGAAACTGCATGTGATTCAACTCCATTTAGAACTGGGAAACAAACGGTAGCTTGCCTTACAAGAAACACACTCTGCTTTTGAGAAAAGAGCACTCATCTACTCTAATGTGTTTCCTATAGGTCCAGAACAGTGAGCTTGTTCAGAACAAAAGAACTGTGCTTCCTACACACACCGACTATTTCTAGTTCAACTCTGCTTAGGAAACTGACAAGAACAGTAGCTCCTTTTCAGTCCAACACCGTACTTGCTGGGAACAAACGTGAGTGCTATTTGCACTGTGTATGGCAATGGGAGCACAATAGTGACTTTCCTTGCCAGAAAACACCTCTTGCTCGTAGGACCAAAAATTGCATATGATTCAACTCCATTTATGACTGGGAAACAAACACTAGCTCGCCTTAAAAGAAACACACTTTGCTTTTGAGAAAAGATCACTCTTCTACTCTACTGTGTTTCCTATAGGGCCAGAACAGTGAGCTTGCTCAGAACAAAAGAACTGTGCTTCCTACACACACGGCAATATCTAGTTCAATTCTGCTTAGGAAACTGACAAGAACAGTAGATCCTCTTCAGTCCAATACACTGTACATGCTGGGAACAGACGCCAGTGCTATTTGTAATGTGTATGACCATGGGAGCGCAATAATGACTCTTCTTACCAGAAAACAACACTTGCTCGTAGGACAAGAAACTGCATGTGATTCAACTCCATTTAGGACTGGGAAACAAACGCTAGCTCGACTTACAAGAAACACACTCTGCTTTTGAGAAAAGAGCACTCTTCTAGTCTACTGTGTTTCCTATGGGGTCCGAACAGTGAGCTTGCTCAGAACAAAAGAACTGTGCTTCCTACACACAGGTGCCGTATTAGTTCAACTCTGCTTAGGAAACTGACAAGAACAGTAGCTCCTCTTCAGTCCAATACACTGTACTTGCTGGGAACAGACGCTAGTGCTTTTTGCACTATGTAAATAAATGGGAGTGCAATAGTGACTTTCCTTACCAGAAAACAACTCTAGCTCGTAGGACCAAAAACTGCATGTCATTCAACTCCATTTGGGACTGGAAAACAAACGCTAGCTTGACTTAAAAGAAACACACTCTGCTTTTGAGAACAGAGCACGCTTCTACTCTACTGTGTTTACTATGGTTTCGAACAGTGAGCTTGCTCAGAACAAAAGAACTGCGCTTTCTACACACACGGGCCATATCTAGTTCAACTCTGCTTAGGAAACTGACAAGAACAGTAGATCCTTTTCAGTCCAATACACTGTACATGCTGGGAACAGACGCCAGTGCTATTTGCCCTGTGTATGACAATGGGAGCGCAATAGTGACTCTTCTTACCAGAAAAAACTCTTGCTCCTAGGACCAGAAACTCCATGAGTTTCCACTCCATTTAGGATTGGGAAACAAAAACTAGCTCGCCTTACAAGAAACACACTCTGCTTTTGAGAAAAGAGCACTCTTCTACTCTACTGTGTTTCCTATGGGGTCCGAACAGTGAGCTTGCTCAGAACAAAAGAACTGTGCTTCCTACACACACGGGCCATATCTAGTTCAATTCTGCTTAGGAAACTGACAAGAACAGTAGCTCCTCTTCAGTCCAATATACTGTACATGCTGGGAACAGACGCCAGTGCTGTTTGCCCTGTGTATGACAATGGGAGCGCAAAAGTGACTCTTCTTACCAGAAAACAACTCTTGCTCCCAGGACCAGAAACTGCACGGGATTCAACTCCATTTAGGACTGGGAAACAAACACTAGTTCGCCTTACAAGAAGCATACTCTGCTTTTGAGAAAAGAGCACTCTTCTACTCTTCTGTGTTTCCTTTGGGGTCCAAACAGTGTGCTTGCTCAGAACAATAGAACTGTGCTTCCTACATACACGGGCCATATCTAGTTCAACTCTGCTTAGGAAACTGACAAGAACATTAGCTCCTCTTCAGTCCAATACACTGTACTTGCTGGGAACAGACGCAAGAGCTATTTTCACTGTATTTGGCAATGGGAGCACAATAGTGACTCTTCTTACCAGAAAATATCTCTTGCTCGTAGGACCAGAAACTGCATGTGATTCAACTCCATTTACGACTGGGAAACAAATGCTAGTTCGCCTTACAAGAAACACACTCTGCTTTTGAGAAAAGGGCACTCTTCTACTCTACTGTGTTTCCTATGGGTTCGAACAGTGAGCTTGCTCAGTACAAAAGAACTGTGCTTCCTACACACACAGCCATATCTAGTTCAATTCTGCTTAGGAAACTGACAAGAACAGTAGCTCCTCTTCAGTCCAATACATTGTACATGCTGGGAACAGACGCCAGTGCTATTTGCCTTGTGTATGACAATGGGAGCGCAATAGTGACTCTTCTTACCAGAAAACAACGCTTGCTCGTAGGACCTGAAACTGCATGTGATTCAACTCCATTTAGGACTGGGAAACAAACACTAGCTCACCTTAAAAGAAACACACTCTGCTTTTGAGAAAAGAGCACTCTTCTACTCTTCTGTGTGTCCTTTGGGGTCCAAAAAGTGTGCTTGCTCAGAACAAAAAAACTGTGCTTCCTACAAACACGGGCCATATCTAGTTCAATTTTGCTTAGGAAACTGACAAAAACAGTAGATCCTCTTCAGTCCAATACACTGTACATGCTGGGAATAGACGCCAGTGCTATTTGCCTTGTGTATGACAAAGGGAGTGCAATATTGACTCTTCTTACCAGAAAACAACTTTAGCTCGTAGGACCAGAAACTGTATGTGATTCAACTCCATTTAGGACGGGAAAAAAACGCTAGCTCGCCTTACATGAAACACACTCTGCTTTTGAGAAAAGAGCACTCTTCTACTCTACTGTGTTTCCTATAGGGCCAGAATAGTGAGCTTGCTCAGAACAAAAGAACTGTGCTTCCTACCCACAGTGGCCATATCTAGTTCAACTCTGCTTAGGAAACTGACAAGAACAGTAGCTCATCTTCAGTCCAATACACTGTACTTGCTGCGAACACACGCCAGTGCTATTTGCACTATGCATGGCAATGGGAGCGCAAAAGTGACTTTCCGTACCAGAAAACAATTCTAGCTCGTAGGACCAAAAACTGCATGTGATTCCACTCCATTTAGGACTGGGAAACAAAAGCTAGCTCACCTTACAAGAAACACACTCTGCTTTTGAGAAAAGAGCACTCTTCTACTCTTCTGTGTGTCCTTTGGGGTCCAAACAGTGTGCTTGCTCAGAACAAAAGAACTGTGCTTCCTACAAGCACGGGCCATATCTAGTTCAACTCTGCTTAGGAAACTGACAAGAACAGTAGCTCCGCTTCAGTCCAATACACTGTACTTGCTGGGAACAGACGCGAGAGCTATTTTCACTGTATATGGCAATGGGAGCGCAATAGTGACTCTTCTTACCAGAAAACAACTCTTGCTCATAGGACCAGAAACTGCATGGGATTCAACTCCATTTCAGACTGGGATACAAAGACTAGCTCGCCTTACATGAAACACACTCTGCTTTTGAGAAAAGAGCACTCTTCTACTCTACTCTGTTTCCTATGGGGTCCGAACAGTGAGCTTGCTCAGAACAAAAGAACTGTGCTTCCTACACACAGGGGCCATATCTAGTTCAACTCTGCTTAGGAAACTGACAAGAACAGTAGCTCATCTTCAGAACAATACACTGTACTTGCTGCGAACAGACGCGAGTGCTATATGCCCTGTGTATGGCAATGGGAGCGCAATAGTGACTCTTCTTACCAGAAAACAACTCTTGCTCCCAGGACCAGAAACTGCACGGGATTCAACTCCATTTAGGACTGGGAAACAAACACTAGTTCGCCTTACAAGAAGCATACTCTGCTTTTGAGAAAAGAGCACTCTTCTACTCTTCTGTGTTTCCTTTGGGGTCCAAACAGTGTGCTTGCTCAGAACAATAGAACTGTGCTTCCTACATACATGGGCCATATCTAGTTCAACTCTGCTTAGGAAACTGACAAGAACAGTAGCTCATCTTCAGAACAATACACTGTACTTGCTGCGAACAGACGCGAGTGCTATATGCCCTGTGTATGGCAATGGGAGCGCAATAGTGACTCTTCTTACCAGAAAACAACTCTAGCTCATAGGACCAGAAACTGCATGGGATTCAACTCCATTTCAGACTGGGAAAAAACACTAGCTCGCCTTACAAGAAACACACTCTGCTTTTGAGAAAAGAGCACTCTTCTACTCTACTGTGTTTCCTATGGGGTCTGAACAGTGAGCTTGCTCAGAACAAAAGAACTGTGCTTCCTACACACAGGGGCCATATCTAGTTCAACTCTGCTTAGGAAACTGACAAGAACAGTAGCTCATCTTCAGAACAATACACTGTACTTGCTGCGAACAGACGCGAGTGCTATTTGCCCTGTGTATGACAATGGGAGCGCAATAGTGACTCTTCTTACCAGAAAACAACCCTTGCTCGTAGGACCAGAAACTGCATGTGATTCAACTCCATTTAGAACTGGGAAACAAACGGTAGCTTGCCTTACAAGAAACACACTCTGCTTTTGAGAAAAGAGCACTCATCTACTCTAATGTGTTTCCTATAGGTCCAGAACAGTGAGCTTGTTCAGAACAAAAGAACTGTGCTTCCTACACACACCGACTATATCTAGTTCAACTCTGCTTAGGAAACTGACAAGAACAGTAGCTCCTTTTCAGTCCAACACCGTACTTGCTGGGAACAAACGTGAGTGCTATTTGCACTGTGTATGGCAATGGGAGCACAATAGTGACTTTCCTTGCCAGAAAACACCTCTTGCTCGTAGGACCAAAAATTGCATGTGATTCAACTCCATTTATGACTGGGAAACAAACACTAGCTCGCCTTACAAGAAACACACTTTGCTTTTGAGAAAAGATCACTCTTCTACTCTACTGTGTTTCCTATAGGGCCAGAACAGTGAGCTTGCTCAGAACAAAAGAACTGTGCTTCCTACACACACGGCAATATCTAGTTCAATTCTGCTTAGGAAACTGACAAGAACAGTAGATCCTCTTCAGTCCAATACACTGTACATGCTGGGAACAGACGCCAGTGCTATTTGTAATGTGTATGACCATGGGAGCGCAATAATGACTCTTCTTACCAGAAAACAACACTTGCTCGTAGGACAAGAAACTGCATGTGATTCAACTCCATTTAGGACTGGGAAACAAACGCTAGCTCGACTTACAAGAAACACACTCTGCTTTTGAGAAAAGAGCACTCTTCTAGTCTACTGTGTTTCCTATGGGGTCCGAACAGTGAGCTTGCTCAGAACAAAAGAACTGTGCTTCCTACACACAGGTGCCGTATTAGTTCAACTCTGCTTAGGAAACTGACAAGAACAGTAGCTCCTCTTCAGTCCAATACACTGTACTTGCTGGGAACAGACGCTAGTGCTTTTTGCACTATGTAAATAAATGGGAGTGCAATAGTGACTTTCCTTACCAGAAAACAACTCTAGCTCGTAGGACCAAAAACTGCATGTCATTCAACTCCATTTGGGACTGGAAAACAAACGCTAGCTTGACTTAAAAGAAACACACTCTGCTTTTGAGAACAGAGCACGCTTCTACTCTACTGTGTTTACTATGGGTTCGAACAGTGAGCTTGCTCAGAACAAAAGAACTGCGCTTTCTACACACACGGGCCATATCTAGTTCAACTCTGCTTAGGAAACTGACAAGAACAGTAGATCCTTTTCAGTCCAATACACTGTACATGCTGGGAACAGACGCCAGTGCTATTTGCCCTGTGTATGACAATGGGAGCGCAATAGTGACTCTTCTTACCAGAAAAAACTCTTGCTCCTAGGACCAGAAACTGCATGAGTTTCCACTCCATTTAGGATTGGGAAACAAAAACTAGCTCGCCTTACAAGAAACACACTCTGCTTTTGAGAAAAGAGCACTCTTCTACTCTACTGTGTTTCCTATGGGGTCCGAACAGTGAGCTTGCTCAGAACAAAAGAACTGTGCTTCCTACACACACGGGCCATATCTAGTTCAATTCTGCTTAGGAAACTGACAAGAACAGTGGCTCCTCTTCAGTCCAATATACTGTACATGCTGGGAACAGACGCCAGTGCTGTTTGCCCTGTGTATGACAATGGGAGCGCAAAAGTGACTCTTCTTACCAGAAAACAACTCTTGCTCCCAGGACCAGAAACTGCACGGGATTCAACTCCATTTAGGACTGGGAAACAAACACTAGTTCGCCTTACAAGAAGCATACTCTGCTTTTGAGAAAAGAGCACTCTTCTACTCTTCTGTGTTTCCTTTGGGGTCCAAACAGTGTGCTTGCTCAGAACAATAGAACTGTGCTTCCTACATACACGGGCCATATCTAGTTCAACTCTGCTTAGGAAACTGACAAGAACATTAGCTCCTCTTCAGTCCAATACACTGTACTTGCTGGGAACAGACGCAAGAGCTATTTTCACTGTATTTGGCAATGGGAGCACAATAGTGACTCTTCTTACCAGAAAATATCTCTTGCTCGTAGGACCAGAAACTGCATGTGATTCAACTCCATTTACGACTGGGAAACAAATGCTAGTTCGCCTTACAAGAAACACACTCTGCTTTTGAGAAAAGGGCACTCTTCTACTCTACTGTGTTTCCTATGGGTTCGAACAGTGAGCTTGCTCAGTACAAAAGAACTGTGCTTCCTACACACACAGCCATATCTAGTTCAATTCTGCTTAGGAAACTGACAAGAACAGTAGCTCCTCTTCAGTCCAATACATTGTACATGCTGGGAACAGACGCCAGTGCTATTTGCCTTGTGTATGACAATGGGAGCGCAATAGTGACTCTTCTTACCAGAAAACAACGCTTGCTCGTAGGACCTGAAACTGCATGTGATTCAACTCCATTTAGGACTGGGAAACAAACACTAGCTCACCTTAAAAGAAACACACTCTGCTTTTGAGAAAAGAGCACTCTTCTACTCTTCTGTGTGTCCTTTGGGGTCCAAAAAGTGTGCTTGCTCAGAACAAAAAAACTGTGCTTCCTACAAACACGGGCCATATCTAGTTCAATTTTGCTTAGGAAACTGACAAAAACAGTAGATCCTCTTCAGTCCAATACACTGTACATGCTGGGAATAGACGCCAGTGCTATTTGCCTTGTGTATGACAAAGGGAGTGCAATATTGACTCTTCTTACCAGAAAACAACTTTAGCTCGTAGGACCAGAAACTGTATGTGATTCAACTCCATTTAGGACGGGAAAAAAACGCTAGCTCACCTTACATGAAACACACTCTGCTATTGAGAAAAGAGCACTCTTCTACTCTACTGTGTTTCCTATAGGGCCAGAATAGTGAGCTTGCTCAGAACAAAAGAACTGTGCTTCCTACCCACAGTGGCCATATCTAGTTCAACTCTGCTTAGGAAACTGACAAGAACAGTAGCTCATCTTCAGTCCAATACACTGTACTTGCTGCGAACACACGCCAGTGCTATTTGCACTATGCATGGCAATGGGAGCGCAAAAGTGACTTTCCGTACCAGAAAACAATTCTAGCTCGTAGGACCAAAAACTGCATGTGATTCCACTCCATTTAGGACTGGGAAACAAAAGCTAGCTCACCTTACAAGAAACACACTCTGCTTTTGAGAAAAGAGCACTCTTCTACTCTTCTGTGTGTCCTTTGGGGTCCAAACAGTGTGCTTGCTCAGAACAAAAGAACTGTGCTTCCTACAAGCACGGGCCATATCTAGTTCAACTCTGCTTAGGAAACTGACAAGAACAGTAGCTCCGCTTCAGTCCAATACACTGTACTTGCTGGGAACAGACGCGAGAGCTATTTTCACTGTATATGGCAATGGGAGCGCAATAGTGACTCTTCTTACCAGAAAACAACTCTTGCTCATAGGACCAGAAACTGCATGGGATTCAACTCCATTTCAGACTGGGATACAAAGACTAGCTCGCCTTACATGAAACACACTCTGCTTTTGAGAAAAGAGCACTCTTCTACTCTACTCTGTTTCCTATGGGGTCCGAACAGTGAGCTTGCTCAGAACAAAAGAACTGTGCTTCCTACACACAGGGGCCATATCTAGTTCAACTCTGCTTAGGAAACTGACAAGAACAGTAGCTCATCTTCAGAACAATACACTGTACTTGCTGCGAACAGACGCGAGTGCTATATGCCCTGTGTATGGCAATGGGAGCGCAATAGTGACTCTTCTTACCAGAAAACAACTCTAGCTCATAGGACCAGAAACTGCATGGGATTCAACTCCATTTCAGACTGGGAAAAAACACTAGCTCGCCTTACAAGAAACACACTCTGCTTTTGAGAAAAGAGCACTCTTCTACTCTACTGTGTTTCCTATGGGGTCTGAACAGTGAGCTTGCTCAGAACAAAAGAACTGTGCTTCCTACACACAGGGGCCATATCTAGTTCAACTCTGCTTAGGAAACTGACAAGAACAGTAGCTCATCTTCAGAACAATACACTGTACTTGCTGCGAACAGACGCGAGAGCTATTTGCCCTGTGTATGACAATGGGAGCGCAATAGTGACTCTTCTTACCAGAAAACAACCCTTGCTCGTAGGACCAGAAACTGCATGTGATTCAACTCCATTTAGAACTGGGAAACAAACGGTAGCTTGCCTTACAAGAAACACACTCTGCTTTTGAGAAAAGAGCACTCATCTACTCTAATGTGTTTCCTATAGGTCCAGAACAGTGAGCTTGTTCAGAACAAAAGAACTGTGCTTCCTACACACACCGACTATATCTAGTTCAACTCTGCTTAGGAAACTGACAAGAACAGTAGCTCCTTTTCAGTCCAACACCGTACTTGCTGGGAACAAACGTGAGTGCTATTTGCACTGTGTATGGCAATGGGAGCACAATAGTGACTTTCCTTGCCAGAAAACACCTCTTGCTCGTAGGACCAAAAATTGCATGTGATTCAACTCCATTTATGACTGGGAAACAAACACTAGCTCGCCTTACAAGAAACACACTTTGCTTTTGAGAAAAGATCACTCTTCTACTCTACTGTGTTTCCTATAGGGCCAGAACAGTGAGCTTGCTCAGAACAAAAGAACTGTGCTTCCTACACACACGGCAATATCTAGTTCAATTCTGCTTAGGAAACTGACAAGAACAGTAGATCCTCTTCAGTCCAATACACTGTACATGCTGGGAACAGACGCCAGTGCTATTTGTAATGTGTATGACCATGGGAGCGCAATAATGACTCTTCTTACCAGAAAACAACACTTGCTCGTAGGACAAGAAACTGCATGTGATTCAACTCCATTTAGGACTGGGAAACAAACGCTAGCTCGACTTACAAGAAACACACTCTGCTTTTGAGAAAAGAGCACTCTTCTAGTCTACTGTGTTTCCTATGGGGTCCGAACAGTGAGCTTGCTCAGAACAAAAGAACTGTGCTTCCTACACACAGGTGCCGTATTAGTTCAACTCTGCTTAGGAAACTGACAAGAACAGTAGCTCCTCTTCAGTCCAATACACTGTACTTGCTGGGAACAGACGCTAGTGCTTTTTGCACTATGTAAATAAATGGGAGTGCAATAGTGACTTTCCTTACCAGAAAACAACTCTAGCTCGTAGGACCAAAAACTGCATGTCATTCAACTCCATTTGGGACTGGAAAACAAACGCTAGCTTGACTTAAAAGAAACACACTCTGCTTTTGAGAACAGAGCACGCTTCTACTCTACTGTGTTTACTATGGTTTCGAACAGTGAGCTTGCTCAGAACAAAAGAACTGCGCTTTCTACACACACGGGCCATATCTAGTTCAACTCTGCTTAGGAAACTGACAAGAACAGTAGATCCTTTTCAGTCCAATACACTGTACATGCTGGGAACAGACGCCAGTGCTATTTGCCCTGTGTATGACAATGGGAGCGCAATAGTGACTCTTCTTACCAGAAAAAACTCTTGCTCCTAGGACCAGAAACTGCATGTGTTTCCACTCCATTTAGGATTGGGAAACAAAAACTAGCTCGCCTTACAAGAAACACACTCTTCTTTTGAGAAAAGAGCACTCTTCTACTCTACTGTGTTTCCTATGGGGTCCGAACAGTGAGCTTGCTCAGAACAAAAGAACTGTGCTTCCTACACACACGGGCCATATCTAGTTCAATTCTGCTTAGGAAACTGACAAGAACAGTAGCTCCTCTTCAGTCCAATATACTGTACATGCTGGGAACAGACGCCAGTGCTGTTTGCCCTGTGTATGACAATGGGAGCGCAAAAGTGACTCTTCTTACCAGAAAACAACTCTTGCTCCCAGGACCAGAAACTGCACGGGATTCAACTCCATTTAGGACTGGGAAACAAACACTAGTTCGCCTTACAAGAAGCATACTCTGTTTTTGAGAAAAGAGCACTCTTCTACTCTTCTGTGTTTCCTTTGGGGTCCAAACAGTGTGCTTGCTCAGAACAATAGAACTGTGCTTCCTACATACACGGGCCATATCTAGTTCAACTCTGCTTAGGAAACTGACAAGAACATTAGCTCCTCTTCAGTCCAATACACTGTACTTGCTGGGAACAGACGCAAGAGCTATTTTCACTGTATTTGGCAATGGGAGCACAATAGTGACTCTTCTTACCAGAAAATATCTCTTGCTCGTAGGACCAGAAACTGCATGTGATTCAACTCCATTTACGACTGGGAAACAAATGCTAGCTCGCCTTACAAGAAACACACTCTGCTTTTGAGAAAAGGGCACTCTTCTACTCTACTGTGTTTCCTATGGGTTCGAACAGTGAGCTTGCTCAGTACAAAAGAACTGTGCTTCCTACACACACAGCCATATCTAGTTCAATTCTGCTTAGGAAACTGACAAGAACAGTAGCTCCTCTTCAGTCCAATACATTGTACATGCTGGGAACAGACGCCAGTGCTATTTGCCTTGTGTATGACAATGGGAGCGCAATAGTGACTCTTCTTACCAGAAAACAACGCTTGCTCGTAGGACCTGAAACTGCATGTGATTCAACTCCATTTAGGACTGGGAAACAAACACTAGCTCACCTTAAAAGAAACACACTCTGCTTTTGAGAAAAGAGCACTCTTCTACTCTTCTGTGTGTCCTTTGGGGTCCAAAAAGTGTGCTTGCTCAGAACAAAAAAACTGTGCTTCCTACAAACACGGGCCATATCTAGTTCAATTTTGCTTAGGAAACTGTCAAAAACAGTAGGTCCTCTTCAGTCCAATACACTGTACATGCTGGGAATAGACGCCAGTGCTATTTGCCTTGTGTATGACAAAGGGAGTGCAATATTGACTCTTCTTACCAGAAAACAACTTTAGCTCGTAGGACCAGAAACTGTATGTGATTCAACTCCATTTAGGACGGGAAAAAAACGCTAGCTCGCCTTACATGAAACACACTCTGCTTTTGAGAAAAGAGCACTCTTCTACTCTACTGTGTTTCCTATAGGGCCAGAATAGTGAGCTTGCTCAGAACAAAAGAACTGTGCTTCCTACACACACGGGCCATATCTAGTTCAACTCTGCTTAGGAAACTGACAAGAACAGTAGCTCATCTTCAGTCCAATACACTGTACTTGCTGCGAACACACGCCAGTGCTATTTGCACTATGCATGGCAATGGGAGCGCAAAAGTGACTTTCCGTACCAGAAAACAATTCTAGCTCGTAGGACCAAAAACTGCATGTGATTCCACTCCATTTAGGACTTTGAAACAAAAGCTAGCTCACCTTACAAGAAACACACTCTGCTTTTGAGAAAAGAGCACTCTTCTACTCTTCTGTGTGTCCTTTGTGGTCCAAACAGTGTGCTTGCTCAGAACAAAAGAACTGTGCTTCCTACAAGCACGGGCCATATCTAGTTCAACTCTGCTTAGGAAACTGACAAGAACAGTAGCTCCGCTTCAGTCCAATACACTGTACTTGCTGGGAACAGACGCGAGAGCTATTTTCACTGTATATGGCAATGGGAGCGCAATAGTGACTCTTCTTACCAGAAAACAACTCTTGCTCATAGGACCAGAAACTGCATGGGATTCAACTCCATTTCAGACTGGGATACAAAGACTAGCTCGCCTTACATGAAACACACTCTGCTTTTGAGAAAAGAGCACTCTTCTACTCTACTCTGTTTCCTATGGGGTCCGAACAGTGAGCTTGCTCAGAACAAAAGAACTGTGCTTCCTACACACAGGGGCCATATCTAGTTCAACTCTGCTTAGGAAACTGACAAGAACAGTAGCTCATCTTCAGAACAATACACTGTACTTGCTGCGAACAGACGCGAGTGCTATATGCCCTGTGTATGGCAATGGGAGCGCAATAGTGACTCTTCTTACCAGAAAACAGCTCTAGCTCATAGGACCAGAAACTGCATGGGATTCAACTCCATTTCAGACTGGGAAAAAACACTAGCTCGCCTTACAAGAAACACACTCTGCTTTTGAGAAAAGAGCACTCTTCTACTCTACTGTGTTTCCTATGGGGTCTGAACAGTGAGCTTGCTCAGAACAAAAGAACTGTGCTTCCTACACACAGGGGCCATATCTAGTTCAACTCTGCTTAGGAAACTGACAAGAACAGTAGCTCATCTTCAGAACAATACACTGTACTTGCTGCGAACAGACGCGAGAGCTATTTGCCCTGTGTATGACAATGGGAGCGCAATAGTGACTCTTCTTACCAGAAAACAACCCTTGCTCGTAGGACCAGAAACTGCATGTGATTCAACTCCATTTAGAACTGGGAAACAAACGGTAGCTTGCCTTACAAGAAACACACTCTGCTTTTGAGAAAAGAGCACTCATCTACTCTAATGTGTTTCCTATAGGTCCAGAACAGTGAGCTTGTTCAGAACAAAAGAACTGTGCTTCCTACACACACCGACTATATCTAGTTCAACTCTGCTTAGGAAACTGACAAGAACAGTAGCTCCTTTTCAGTCCAACACCGTACTTGCTGGGAACAAACGTGAGTGCTATTTGCACTGTGTATGGCAATGGGAGCACAATAGTGACTTTCCTTGCCAGAAAACACCTCTTGCTCGTAGGACCAAAAATTGCATGTGATTCAACTCCATTTATGACTGGGAAACAAACACTAGCTCGCCTTACAAGAAACACACTTTGCTTTGAGAAAAGATCACTCTTCTACTCTACTGTGTTTCCTATAGGGCCAGAACAGTGAGCTTGCTCAGAACAAAAGAACTGTGCTTCCTACACACACGGCAATATCTAGTTCAATTCTGCTTAGGAAACTGACAAGAACAGTAGATCCTCTTCAGTCCAATACACTGTACATGCTGGGAACAGACGCCAGTGCTATTTGTAATGTGTATGACCATGGGAGCGCAATAATGACTCTTCTTACCAGAAAACAACACTTGCTCGTAGGACAAGAAACTGCATGTGATTCAACTCCATTTAGGACTGGGAAACAAACGCTAGCTCGACTTACAAGAAACACACTCTGCTTTTGAGAAAAGAGCACTCTTCTAGTCTACTGTGTTTCCTATGGGGTCCGAACAGTGAGCTTGCTCAGAACAAAAGAACTGTGCTTCCTACACACAGGTGCCGTATTAGTTCAACTCTGCTTAGGAAACTGACAAGAACAGTAGCTCCTCTTCAGTCCAATACACTGTACTTGCTGGGAACAGACGCTAGTGCTTTTTGCACTATGTAAATAAATGGGAGTGCAATAGTGACTTTCCTTACCAGAAAACAACTCTAGCTCGTAGGACCAAAAACTGCATGTCATTCAACTCCATTTGGGACTGGAAAACAAACGCTAGCTTGACTTAAAAGAAACACACTCTGCTTTTGAGAACAGAGCACGCTTCTACTCTACTGTGTTTACTATGGTTTCGAACAGTGAGCTTGCTCAGAACAAAAGAACTGCGCTTTCTACACACACGGGCCATATCTAGTTCAACTCTGCTTAGGAAACTGACAAGAACAGTAGATCCTTTTCAGTCCAATACACTGTACATGCTGGGAACAGACGCCAGTGCTATTTGCCCTGTGTATGACAATGGGAGCGCAATAGTGACTCTTCTTACCAGAAAAAACTCTTGCTCCTAGGACCAGAAACTGCATGTGTTTCCACTCCATTTAGGATTGGGAAACAAAAACTAGCTCGCCTTACAAGAAACACACTCTTCTTTTGAGAAAAGAGCACTCTTCTACTCTACTGTGTTTCCTATGGGGTCCGAACAGTGAGCTTGCTCAGAACAAAAGAACTGTGCTTCCTACACACACGGGCCATATCTAGTTCAATTCTGCTTAGGAAACTGACAAGAACAGTAGCTCCTCTTCAGTCCAATATACTGTACATGCTGGGAACAGACGCCAGTGCTGTTTGCCCTGTGTATGACAATGGGAGCGCAAAAGTGACTCTTCTTACCAGAAAACAACTCTTGCTCCCAGGACCAGAAACTGCACGGGATTCAACTCCATTTAGGACTGGGAAACAAACACTAGTTCGCCTTACAAGAAGCATACTCTGTTTTTGAGAAAAGAGCACTCTTCTACTCTTCTGTGTTTCCTTTGGGGTCCAAACAGTGTGCTTGCTCAGAACAATAGAACTGTGCTTCCTACATACACGGGCCATATCTAGTTCAACTCTGCTTAGGAAACTGACAAGAACATTAGCTCCTCTTCAGTCCAATACACTGTACTTGCTGGGAACAGACGCAAGAGCTATTTTCACTGTATTTGGCAATGGGAGCACAATAGTGACTCTTCTTACCAGAAAATATCTCTTGCTCGTAGGACCAGAAACTGCATGTGATTCAACTCCATTTACGACTGGGAAACAAATGCTAGCTCGCCTTACAAGAAACACACTCTGCTTTTGAGAAAAGGGCACTCTTCTACTCTACTGTGTTTCCTATGGGTTCGAACAGTGAGCTTGCTCAGTACAAAAGAACTGTGCTTCCTACACACACAGCCATATCTAGTTCAATTCTGCTTAGGAAACTGACAAGAACAGTAGCTCCTCTTCAGTCCAATACATTGTACATGCTGGGAACAGACGCCAGTGCTATTTGCCTTGTGTATGACAATGGGAGC
>NW_026736792.1:0-58980 GCF_949786415.1 Peromyscus eremicus | reverse complement strand
GTTCTGAGCAAGCTCACTGTTCTGGTCCTATAGGAAACACAGGAGAGTAGAAGAGTGCTGTTTCTCAAAAGCAGAGTGTGTTTCTTGCAAGGCGAGCGCTAGCGTTTGTTTCCCAGTCCTAAACGGAGTTGAATCCCATGCAGTTTCTCGGTCCTATGAGCAAGAGTTGTTTTCTGCTAAGAAGAGTCACTATTGCGCTGCCATTGCCATACACAGTGCAAATAACACTGGCGTCTGTTCCCAGCAAGTACAGTGTATTGGACTGAAGAGAAGCTACTGTTCTTGTCAGTTTCCTAAGCAGAGTTGAACTAGATATGCCCTGTGTGTGTAGGAAGCACAGTTCTTTTGTTCTGAGCAAGCTCACTGTTCTGGCCCTATAGGAAACACAGGAGAGTAGAAGAGTGCTGTTTTCTCAAAAGCAGAGTGTGTTTCTTGCAAGGCGAGCTAGCGTTTGTTTCCCAGTCCTAAACGGAGTTGAATCCCATGCAGTTTCTGGTCGTACGAGCAAGAGTTGTTTTCTGCTAAGAAGAGTCACTATTGCACTCCCATTGCCATACACAGTGCAAATAGCACTGGCGTCTGTTCCCAGCAAGTACAGTGTATTGGACTGAAGAGAAGCTACTGTTCTTGTCAGTTTCCTAAGCAGAGTTTGAAATAGATATGCCCCGTGTGTGTAGGAAGCACAGTTCTTTTGTTCTGAGCAAGCTCACTGTTCTGGTCCTATAGGAAATCACAGGAGAGTAGAAGAGTGCTGTTTTCTCAAAAGCAGAGTGTGTTTCTCGTAAGGCGAGCTAGCGTTTGTTTCCCAGTCCTAAACGGAGTTGAATCCCATGCAGTTTTCTGGTCCTACGAGCAAGAGTTGTTTTCTGCTAAGAAGAGTCACTATTGCGCTCCCATTGCCATACACAGTGCTAATAGCACTGGCGTCTGTTCCCAGCAAGTACAGTGTATTGACTGAAGAGAAGCTACTGTTCTTGTCAGTTTCCTAAGCAGAGTTGAACTAGATATGCCCCGTGTGTGTAGGAAGCACAGTTCTTCTGTTCTGAGCAAGCTCAATGTTCCGGCCCTATAGGAAACAAAGGAGAGTAGAAGAGTGCTGTTTTCTCAAAAGCAGAGTGTGTTTCTTGCAAGGCGAGCCTGCGTTTCTTTCCCAGTCCTAACGGAGTTGAATCCCATGCAGTTTCTGGTCCGACGAGCAAGAGTTGTTTTCTGCTAAGAAGAGTCACTATTGCGCTCCCATTGCCATACACAGTGCAAATAGCACTCGCGTCTGTTCAAAGCAAGTACAGTGTATTGGAATGAAGAGAAGCTACTGTTCTTGTCAGTTTCCTAAGCAGAGTTGAACTAGATATGCCCCGTGTGTGTAGGAAGCACAGTTCTTTTGTTCTGAGCAAGCTCACTGTTCTGGCCCTATAGGAAACACAGGAGAGTAGAAGAGTGCTGTTTTCTCCAAAAGCAGAGTGTGTTTCTCGTAAGGCGAGCTAGCGTTTGTTTCCCAGTCCTAAACGGAGTTGAATCCATGCAGTTTCTGGTCCTGGGAGCAAGAGTTGTTTTCTGCTAAGAAGAGTCACTATTGCGCTCCCATTGCCATACACAGTGCAAATAGCACTCGCGTCTGTTCCCAGCAAGTACAGTGTATGGACTGAAGAGAAGCTACTGTTCTTGTCAGTTTCCTAAGCAGAGTTGAACTAGATATGCCCCGTGTGTGTAGGAAGCACAGTTCTTTTGTTCTGAGCAAGCTCACTGTTCTGGTCCTATAGGAAACACAGGAGAGTAGAAGAGTGCTGTTTTCTCAAAAGCAGAGTGTGTTTCTTGCAAGGCGAGCTAGCGTTTGTTTCCCAGTCCTAAACGGAGTTGAATCCCATGCAGTTTACTGGTCCTGGGAGCAAGAGTTGTTTTCTGCTAAGAAGAGTCACTATTGTGCTTCCATTGCCATACACAGTGCAAATAGCAACTGGGCGTCTGTTCCCAGCAAGTACAGTGTATTGGACTGAAGAGAAGCTACTGTTCTTGTCAGTTTCCTAAGCAGAGTTGAACTAGATATGCCCCGTGTGTGTAGGAAGCACAGTTCTTTTGTTCTAAGCAAGCTCAATGTTCTGGCCCTATAGGAAACACAGGAGAGTAGAAGAGTGCTGTTTTCTCAAAAGCAGAGTGTGTTTCTTGCAAGGCGAGCAAGCGTTTGTTTCCCAGTCCTAAACGGAGTTGAATCCCATGCAGTTTCTGGTCCTACGAGCAAGAGTTTGTTTTCTGCTAAGAAGAGTCACTATTGCGCTCCCATTGCCATACACAGTGCAAATAGCACTCGCGTCTGTTCCCAGCAAGTACAGTGTATTGGACTGAAGAGAAGCTACTGTTCTTGTCAGTTTCCTAAGCAGAGTTGAACTAGATATGCCCCGTGTGTTTAGGAAGCACAGTTCTTTTGTTCTGAGCAAGCTCACTGTTCTGGCCCTATAGGAAACACAGGAGAGTAGAAGAGTGCTGTTTTCTCAAAAGCAGAGTGTGTTTCTTGCAAGGCGAGCTAGCGTTTGTTTCCCAGTCCTAAACGGAGTTGAATCCATGCAGTTTCTGGTCCTGGGAGCAAGAGTTGTTTTTCTGCTAAGAAGAGTCACTATTGCGCTCCCATTGCCATACACAGTGCAAATCGCACTCGCGTCTGTTCCCAGCAAGTACAGTGTATTGGACTGAAGAGAAGCTACTGTTCTTGTCAGTTTCCTAAGCAGAGTTGAACTAGATATGCCCCGTGTGTGTAGGAAGCACAGTTCTTTTGTTCTGAGCAAGCTCAATGTTCTGGCCCTATAGGAAACACAGGAGAGTAGAAGAGTGCTGTTTTCTCAAAAGCAGAGTGTGTTTCTTGCAAGGCGAGCTAGCGTTTGTTTCCCAGTCCTAAACGGAGTTGAATCCCATGCAGTTTCTGGTCCTACGAGCAAGAGTTGTTTTTCTGCTAAGAAGAGTCACTATTGCGCTCCCATTGCCATACACAGTGCAAATAGCACTCGCGTCTGTTCCCAGCAAGTACAGTGTATTGGACTGAAGAGAAGCTACTGTTCTTGTCAGTTTCCTAAGCAGAGTTGAACTAGATATGCCCCGTGTGTGTAGGAAGCACAGTTCTTTTGTTCTGAGCAAGCTCACTGTTCTGGCCCTATAGGAAACACAGGAGAGTAGAAGAGTGCTGTTTTCTCAAAAGCAGAGGTGTGTTTCTTGCAAAGCGAGCTAGCGTTTGTTTCCCAGTCCTAAACGGAGTTGAATCCCATGCAGTTTCTGGTCCTACGAGCAAGAGTTGTTTTCTGCTAAGAAGAGTCACTATTGCGCTCCCATTGCCAACACAGTGCAAATAGCACTCGCGTCTGTTCCCAGCAAGTACAGTGTATTGGACTGAAGAGAAGCTACTGTTCTTGTCAGTTTCCTAAGCAGAGTTGAAACTAGATATGCCCCGTGTGTGTAGGAAGCACAGTTCTTCTGTTCTGAGCAAGCTCAATGTTCTGGCCCTATAGGAAACAAAGGAGAGTAGAAGAGTGCTGTTTTCTCAAAAGCAGAGTGTGTTTCTTGCAAGGCGAGCTAGCGTTTGTTTCCCAGTCCTAAAACGGAGTTGAATCCCATGCAGTTTCTGGTCCTACGAGCAAGAGTTGTTTTCTGCTAAGAAGAGTCACTATTGCGCTCCCATTGCCATACACAGTGCAAATAGCACTCGCGTCTGTTCCCAGCAAGTACAGTGTATTGGACTGAAGAGAAGCTACTGTTCTTGTCAGTTTCCTAAGCAGAGTTGAAATAGATATGCCCCGTGTGTGTAGGAAGCACAGTTCTTTTGTCTGAGCAAGCTCAATGTTCTGGCCCTATAGGAAACACAGGAGAGTAGAAAGAGTGCTGTTTTCTCAAAAGCAGAGTGTGTTTCTTGCAAAGCGAGCTAGCGTTTGTTTCCCAGTCCTAAACGGAGTTGAATCCCATGCAGTTTCTGGTCCTACGAGCAAGAGTTGTTTTCTGCTAAGAAGAGTCACTATTGCGCTCCCATTGCCATACACAGTGCAAATAGCACTCGCGTCTGTTCCCAGCAAGTACAGTGTATTGGACTGAAGAGAAGCTACTGTTCTTGTCAGTTTCCTAAGCAGAGTTGAACTAGATATGCCCCGTGTGTGTAGGAAGCACAGTTCTTCTGTTCTGAGCAAGCTCAATGTTCTGGCCCTATAGGAAACAAAGGAGAGTAGAAGAGTGCTGTTTTCTCAAAAGCAGAGTGTGTTTCTTGCAAGGCGAGCTAGCGTTTGTTTCCCAGTCCTAAACGGAGTTGAATCCCATGCAGTTTCTGGTCCTACGAGCAAGAGTTGTTTTCTGCTAAGAAGAGTCACTATTGCGCTCCCATTGCCATACACAGTGCAAATAGCACTCGCGTCTGTTCCCAGCAAGTACAGTGTATTGGACTGAAGAGAAGCTACTGTTCTTGTCAGTTTCCTAAGCAGAGTTGAACTAGATATGCCCCGTGTGTGTAGGAAGCACAGTTCTTTTGTTCTGAGCAAGCTCACTGTTCTGGCCCTATAGGAAACACAGGAGAGTAGAAGAGTGCTGTTTTCTCAAAAGCAGAGTGTGTTTCTTGCAAGGCGAGCTAGCGTTTGTTTCCCAGTCCTAAACGGAGTTGAATCCCATGCAGTTTCTGGTCCTACGAGCAAGAGTTGTTTTCTGCTAAGAAGAGTCACTATTGCGCTCCCATTGCCATACACAGTGCAAATAGCACTCGCGTCTGTTCCCAGCAAGTACAGTGTATTGGACTGAAGAGAAGCTACTGTTCTTGTCAGTTTCCTAAGCAGAGTTGAACTAGATATGCCCTGTGTGTGTAGGAAGCACAGTTCTTCTGTTCTGAGCAAGCTCAATGTTCTGGCCCTATAGGAAACAAAGGAGAGTAGAAGAGTGCTGTTTTCTCAAAAGCAGAGTGTGTTTCTTGCAAGGCGAGCTAGCGTTTGTTTCCCAGTCCTAAACGGAGTTGAATCCCATGCAGTTTCTGGTCCTACGAGCAAGAGTTGTTTTCTGCTAAGAAGAGTCACTATTGCGCTCCCATTGCCATACACAGTGCAAATAGCACTCGCGTCTGTTCAAAGCAAGTACAGTGTATTGGACTGAAGAGAAGCTACTGTTCTTGTCAGTTTCCTAAGCAGAGTTGAACTAGATATGCCCCGTGTGTGTAGGAAGCACAGTTCTTTTGTTCTGAGCAAGCTCACTGTTCTGGCCCTATAGGAAACACAGGAGAGTAGAAGAGTGCTGTTTTCTCAAAAGCAGAGTGTGTTTTTTGCAAGGCGAGCTAGCGTTTGTTTCCCAGTCCTAAACGGAATTGAATCCCATGCAGTTTCTGGTCCTACAAGCAAGAGTTCTTTTCTGCTAAGAAGAGTCACTATTGCGCTCCCATTGCCATACACAGTGCAAATAGCACTGGCGTCTGTTCCCAGCAAGTACAGTGTATTGGACTGAAGAGAAGCTACTGTTCTTGTCAGTTTCCTAAGCAGAGTTGAACTAGATATGCCCCGTGTGTGTAGGAAGCACAGTTCTTTTGTTCTGAGCAAGATCAAATATCTGGCCCTATAGGAAACACAGGAGAGTAGAAGAGTGCTGTTTTCTCAAAAGCAGAGTGTGTTTCTCGTAAGGCGAGCTAGCGTTTGTTTCCCAGTCCTAAACGGAGTTGAATCCCATGCAGTTTCTGGTCCTACGAGCAAGAGTTGTTTTCTGCTAAGAAGAGTCACTATTGCGCTCCCATTGCCATACACAGTGCAAATAGCACTCGCGTCTGTTCCCAGCAAGTACAGTGTATTGGACTGAAGAGAAGCTACTGTTCTTGTCAGTTTCCTAAGCAGAGTTGAACTAGATATGCCCCGTGTGTGTAGGAAGCACAGTTCTTTTGTTCTGAGCAAGCTCACTGTTCTGGTCCTATAGGAAACACAGGAGAGTAGAAGAGTGCTGTTTTCTCAAAAGCAGAGTGTGTTTCTTGCAAGGCGAGCTAGCGTTTGTTTCCCAGTCCTAAACGGAGTTGAATCCCATGCAGTTTCTGGTCCTGGGAGCAAGAGTTGTTTTCTGCTAAGAAGAGTCACTATTGTGCTCCCATTGCCATACACAGTGCAAATAGCACTGGCGTCTGTTCCCAGCAAGTACAGTGTATTGGACTGAAGAGAAGCTACTGTTCTTGTCAGTTTCCTAAGCAGAGTTGAACTAGATATGCCCCGTGTGTGTAGGAAGCACAGTTCTTTTGTTCTGAGCAAGCTCACTGTTCTGGCCCTATAGGAAACACAGGAGAGTAGAAGAGTGCTGTTTTCTCAAAAGCAGAGTGTGTTTCTTGCAAGGCGAGCTAGCGTTTGTTTCCCAGTCCTAAACGGAGTTGAATCCCATGCAGTTTCTGCTCCTACGAGCAAGAGTTGTTTTCTGCTAAGAAGAGTCACTATTGCGCTCCCATTGCCATACACAGTGCAAATAGCACTCGCGTCTGTTCCCAGCAAGTACAGTGTATTGGACTGAAGAGAAGCTACTGTTCTTGTCAGTTTCCTAAGCAGAGTTGAACTAGATATGCCCCGTGTGTGTAGGAAGCACAGTTCTTTTGTTCTGAGCAAGCTCACTGTTCTGGTCCTATAGGAAACACAGGAGAGTAGAAGAGTGCTGTTTTCTCAAAAGCAGAGTGTGTTTCTTGCAAGGCGAGCTAGCGTTTGTTTCCCAGTCCTAAACGGAGTTGAATCCCATGCAGTTTCTGGTCCTACGAGCAAGAGTTGTTTTCTGCTAAGAAGAGTCACTATTGCGCTCCCATTGCCATACACAGTGCAAATAGCACTCGCGTCTGTTCCCAGCAAGTACAGTGTATTGGACTGAAGAGAAGCTACTGTTCTTGTCAGTTTCCTAAGCAGAGTTGAACTAGATATGCCCTGTGTGTGTAGGAAGCACAGTTCTTCTGTTCTGAGCAAGCTCAATGTTCTGGCCCTATAGGAAACAAAGGAGAGTAGAAGAGTGCTGTTTTCTCAAAAGCAGAGTGTGTTTCTTGCAAGGCGAGCTAGCGTTTGTTTCCCAGTCCTAAACGGAGTTGAATCCCATGCAGTTTCTGGTCCTACGAGCAAGAGTTGTTTTCTGCTAAGAAGAGTCACTATTGCGCTCCCATTGCCATACACAGTGCAAATAGCACTCGCGTCTGTTCAAAGCAAGTACAGTGTATTGGACTGAAGAGAAGCTACTGTTCTTGTCAGTTTCCTAAGCAGAGTTGAACTAGATATGCCCCGTGTGTGTAGGAAGCACAGTTCTTTTGTTCTGAGCAAGCTCACTGTTCTGGCCCTATAGGAAACACAGGAGAGTAGAAGAGTGCTGTTTTCTCAAAAGCAGAGTGTGTTTCTTGCAAGGCGAGCTAGCGTTTGTTTCCCAGTCCTAAACGGAGTTGAATCCCATGCAGTTTCTGGTCCTGGGAGCAAGAGTTGTTTTCTGCTAAGAAGAGTCACTATTGCGCTCCCATTGCCATACACAGTGCAAATAGCACTGGCGTCTGTTCCCAGCAAGTACAGTGTATTGGACTGAAGAGAAGCTACTGTTCTTGTCAGTTTCCTAAGCAGAGTTGAACTAGATATGCCCCGTGTGTGTAGGAAGCACAGTTCTTTTGTTCTGAGCAAGCTCAATGTTCTGGCCCTATAGGAAACACAGGAGAGTAGAAGAGTGCTGTTTTCTCAAAAGCAGAGTGTGTTTCTTGCAAGGCGAGCTAGCGTTTGTTTCCCAGTCCTAAACGGAGTTGAATCCCATGCAGTTTCTGGTCCTACGAGCAAGAGTTGTTTTCTGCTAAGAAGAGTCACTATTGCGCTCCCATTGCCATACACAGTGCAAATAGCACTCGCGTCTGTTCCCAGCAAGTACAGTGTATTGGACTGAAGAGAAGCTACTGTTCTTGTCAGTTTCCTAAGCAGAGTTGAACTAGATATGCCCCGTGTGTGTAGGAAGCACAGTTCTTTTGTTCTGAGCAAGCTCACTGTTCTGGTCCTATAGGAAACACAGGAGAGTAGAAGAGTGCTGTTTTCTCAAAAGCAGAGTGTGTTTCTTGCAAGGCGAGCTAGCGTTTGTTTCCCAGTCCTAAACGGAGTTGAATCCCATGCAGTTTCTGGTCCTGGGAGCAAGAGTTGTTTTCTGCTAAGAAGAGTCACTATTGTGCTCCCATTGCCATACACAGTGCAAATAGCACTGGCGTCTGTTCCCAGCAAGTACAGTGTATTGGACTGAAGAGAAGCTACTGTTCTTGTCAGTTTCCTAAGCAGAGTTGAACTAGATATGCCCCGTGTGTGTAGGAAGCACAGTTCTTTTGTTCTGAGCAAGCTCACTGTTCTGGCCCTATAGGAAACACAGGAGAATAGAAGAGTGCTGTTTTCTCAAAAGCAGAGTGTGTTTCTTGCAAGGCGAGCTAGCGTTTGTTTCCCAGTCCTAAACGGAGTTGAATCCCATGCAGTTTCTGGTCCTACGAGCAAGAGTTGTTTTCTGCTAAGAAGAGTCACTATTGCGCTCCCATTGCCATACACAGTGCAAATAGCACTGGCGTCTGTTCCCAGCAAGTACAGTGTATTGGACTGAAGAGAAGCTACTGTTCTTGTCAGTTTCCTAAGCAGAGTTGAACTAGATATGCCCCGTGTGTGTAGGAAGCACAGTTCTTTTGTTCTGAGCAAGCTCACTGTTCTGGCTTTATAGGAAACACAGGAGAGTAGAAGAGTGCTGTTTTCTCAAAAGCAGAGTGTGTTTCTTGCAAGGCGAGCTAGCGTTTGTTTCCCAGTCCTAAACGGAGTTGAATCCCATGCAGTTTCTGGTCCTACGAGCAAGAGTTGTTTTCTGCTAAGAAGAGTCACTATTGCGCTCCCATTGCCATACACAGTGCAAATAGCACTCGCGTCTGTTCCCAGCAAGTACAGTGTATTGGACTGAAGGGAAGCTACTGTTCTTGTCAGTTTCCTAAGCAGAGTTGAACTAGATATGCCCCGTGTGTGTAGGAAGCACAGTTTTTTTGTTCTGAGCAAGCTCAATGTTCTGGCCCTATAGGAAACACAGGAGAGTAGAAGAGTGCTGTTTTCTCAAAAGCAGAGTGTGTTTCTCTTAAGGCGAGCTAGCGTTTGTTTCCCAGTCCTAAACGGAGTTGAATCCCATGCAGTTTCTGGTCCTACGAGCAAGAGTTGTTTTCTGCTAAGAAGAGTCACTATTGCGCTCCCATTGCCATACACAGTGCAAATAGCACTCGCGTCTGTTCCCAGCAAGTACAGTGTATTGGACTGAAGAGAAGCTACTGTTCTTGTCAGTTTCCTAAGCAGAGTTGAACTAGATATGCCCCGTGTGTGTAGGAAGCACAGTTCTTTTGTTCTGAGCAAGCTCACTGTTCTGGTCCTATAGGAAACACAGGAGAGTAGAAGAGTGCTGTTTTCTCAAAAGCAGAGTGTGTTTCTTGCAAGGCGAGCTAGCGTTTGTTTCCCAGTCCTAAACGGAGTTGAATCCCATGCAGTTTCTGGTCCTATGAGCAAGAGTTGTTTTCTGCTAAGAAGAGTCACTATTGCGCTGCCATTGCCATACACAGTGCAAATAACACTGGCGTCTGTTCCCAGCAAGTACAGTGTATTGGACTGAAGAGAAGCTACTGTTCTTGTCAGTTTCCTAAGCAGAGTTGAACTAGATATGCCCTGTGTGTGTAGGAAGCACAGTTCTTTTGTTCTGAGCAAGCTCACTGTTCTGGCCCTATAGGAAACACAGGAGAGTAGAAGAGTGCTGTTTTCTCAAAAGCAGAGTGTGTTTCTTGCAAGGCGAGCTAGCGTTTGTTTCCCAGTCCTAAACGGAGTTGAATCCCATGCAGTTTCTGGTCGTACGAGCAAGAGTTGTTTTCTGCTAAGAAGAGTCACTATTGCACTCCCATTGCCATACACAGTGCAAATAGCACTGGCGTCTGTTCCCAGCAAGTACAGTGTATTGGACTGAAGAGAAGCTACTGTTCTTGTCAGTTTCCTAAGCAGAGTTGAAATAGATATGCCCCGTGTGTGTAGGAAGCACAGTTCTTTTGTTCTGAGCAAGCTCACTGTTCTGGTCCTATAGGAAACACAGGAGAGTAGAAGAGTGCTGTTTTCTCAAAAGCAGAGTGTGTTTCTCGTAAGGCGAGCTAGCGTTTGTTTCCCAGTCCTAAACGGAGTTGAATCCCATGCAGTTTCTGGTCCTACGAGCAAGAGTTGTTTTCTGCTAAGAAGAGTCACTATTGCGCTCCCATTGCCATACACAGTGCAAATAGCACTGGCGTCTGTTCCCAGCAAGTACAGTGTATTGGACTGAAGAGAAGCTACTGTTCTTGTCAGTTTCCTAAGCAGAGTTGAACTAGATATGCCCCGTGTGTGTAGGAAGCACAGTTCTTCTGTTCTGAGCAAGCTCAATGTTCCGGCCCTATAGGAAACAAAGGAGAGTAGAAGAGTGCTGTTTTCTCAAAAGCAGAGTGTGTTTCTTGCAAGGCGAGCCTGCGTTTCTTTCCCAGTCCTAAACGGAGTTGAATCCCATGCAGTTTCTGGTCCGACGAGCAAGAGTTGTTTTCTGCTAAGAAGAGTCACTATTGCGCTCCCATTGCCATACACAGTGCAAATAGCACTCGCGTCTGTTCAAAGCAAGTACAGTGTATTGGAATGAAGAGAAGCTACTGTTCTTGTCAGTTTCCTAAGCAGAGTTGAACTAGATATGCCCCGTGTGTGTAGGAAGCACAGTTCTTTTGTTCTGAGCAAGCTCACTGTTCTGGCCCTATAGGAAACACAGGAGAGTAGAAGAGTGCTGTTTTCTCAAAAGCAGAGTGTGTTTCTCGTAAGGCGAGCTAGCGTTTGTTTCCCAGTCCTAAACGGAGTTGAATCCCATGCAGTTTCTGGTCCTGGGAGCAAGAGTTGTTTTCTGCTAAGAAGAGTCACTATTGCGCTCCCATTGCCATACACAGTGCAAATAGCACTGGCGTCTGTTCCCAGCAAGTACAGTGTATTGGACTGAAGAGAAGCTACTGTTCTTGTCAGTTTCCTAAGCAGAGTTGAACTAGATATGCCCCGTGTGTGTAGGAATCACAGTTCTTTTGTTCTGAGCAAGCTCACTGTTCTGGTCCTATAGGAAACACAGGAGAGTAGAAGAGTGCTGTTTTCTCAAAAGCAGAGTGTGTTTCTTGCAAGGCGAGCTAGCGTTTGTTTCCCAGTCCTAAACGGAGTTGAATCCCATGCAGTTTCTGGTCCTGGGAGCAAGAGTTGTTTTCTGCTAAGAAGAGTCACTATTGTGCTCCCATTGCCATACACAGTGCAAATAGCACTGGCGTCTGTTCCCAGCAAGTACAGTGTATTGGACTGAAGAGAAGCTACTGTTCTTGTCAGTTTCCTAAGCAGAGTTGAACTAGATATGCCCCGTGTGTGTAGGAAGCACAGTTCTTTTGTTCTGAGCAAGCTCAATGTTCTGGCCCTATAGGAAACACAGGAGAGTAGAAGAGTGCTGTTTTCTCAAAAGCAGAGTGTGTTTCTTGCAAGGCGAGCTAGCGTTTGTTTCCCAGTCCTAAACGGAGTTGAATCCCATGCAGTTTCTGGTCCTGGGAGCAAGAGTTGTTTTCTGCTAAGAAGAGTCACTATTGCGCTCCCATTGCCATACACAGTGCAAATAGCACTCGCGTCTGTTCCCAGCAAGTACAGTGTATTGGACTGAAGAGAAGCTACTGTTCTTGTCAGTTTCCTAAGCAGAGTTGAACTAGATATGCCCCGTGTGTGTAGGAAGCACAGTTCTTCTGTTCTGAGCAAGCTCAATGTTCTGGCCCTATAGGAAACAAAGGAGAGTAGAAGGGTGCTGTTTTCTCAAAAGCAGAGTGTGTTTCTTGCAAGGCGAGCTAGCGTTTGTTTCCCAGTCCTAAACGGAGTTGAATCCCATGCAGTTTCTGGTCCTACGAGCAAGAGTTGTTTTCTGCTAAGAAGAGTCACTATTGCGCTCCCATTGCCATACACAGTGCAAATAGCACTCGTGTCTGTTCCCAGCAAGTACAGTGTATTGGACTGAAGAGAAGCTACTGTTCTTGTCAGTTTCCTAAGCAGAGTTGAACTAGATATGCCCCGTGTGTGTAGGAAGCACAGTTCTTTTGTTCTGAGCAAGCTCATGTTCTGGTCCTATAGGAAACACAGGAGAGTAGAAGAGTGCTGTTTTCTCAAAAGCAGAGTGTGTTTCTTGCAAGGCGAGCTAGCGTTTGTTTCCCAGTCCTAAACGGAGTTGAATCCCATGCAGTTTCTGGTCCTACGAGCAAGAGTTGTTTTCTGCTAAGAAGAGTCACTATTGCGCTCCCATTGCCATACACAGTGCAAATAGCACTGGCGTCTGTTCCCAGCAAGTACAGTGTATTGGACTGAAGAGAAGCTACTGTTCTTGTCAGTTTCCTAAGCAGAGTTGAACTAGATATGCCCCGTGTGTGTAGGAAGCACAGTTTTTTTGTTCTGAGCAAGCTCAATGTTCTGGCCCTATAGGAAACACAGGAGAGTAGAAGAGTGCTGTTTTCTCAAAAGCAGAGTGTGTTTCTCTTAAGGCGAGCTAGTGTTTGTTTCCCAGTCCTAAACGGAGTTGAATCCCATGCAGTTTCTGGTCCTACGAGCAAGAGTTGTTTTCTGCTAAGAAGAGTCACTATTGCGCTGCCATTGCCATACACAGTGCAAATAACACTGGCGTCTGTTCCCAGCAAGTACAGTGTATTGGACTGAAGAGAAGCTACTGTTCTTGTCAGTTTCCTAAGCAGAGTTGAACTAGATATGCCCCGTGTGTGTAGGAAGCACAGTTCTTTTGTTCTGAGCAAGCTCACTGTTCTGGCCCTATAGGAAACACAGGAGAGTAGAAGAGTGCTGTTTTCTCAAAAGCAGAGTGTGTTTCTTGCAAGGCGAGCTAGCGTTTGTTTCACAGTCCTAAACGGAGTTGAATCCCATGCAGTTTCTGGTCGTACGAGCAAGAGTTGTTTTCTGCTAAGAAGAGTCACTATTGCGCTCCCATTGCCATACACAGTGCAAATAGCACTCGCGTCTGTTCCCAGCAAGTACAGTGTATTGGACTGAAGAGAAGCTACTGTTCTTGTCAGTTTCCTAAGCAGAGTTGAACTAGATATGCCCCGTGTGTGTAGGAAGCACAGTTCTTTTGTTCTGAGCAAGCTCACTGTTCTGGTCCTATAGGAAACACAGGAGAGTAGAAGAGTGCTGTTTTCTCAAAAGCAGAGTGTGTTTCTCGTAAGGCGAGCTAGCGTTTGTTTCCCAGTCCTAAACGGAGTTGAATCCCATGCAGTTTCTGGTCCTACGAGCAAGAGTTGTTTTCTGCTAAGAAGAGTCACTATTGCGCTCCCATTGCCATACACAGTGCAAATAGCACTGGCGTCTGTTCCCAGCAAGTACAGTGTATTGGACTGAAGAGAAGCTACTGTTCTTGTCAGTTTCCTAAGCAGAGTTGAACTAGATATGCCCCGTGTGTGTAGGAAGCACAGTTCTTTTGTTCTGAGCAAGCTCAATGTTCTGGCCCTATAGGAAACAAAGGAGAGTAGAAGAGTGCTGTTTTCTCAAAAGCAGAGTGTGTTTCTTGCAAGGCGAGCTAGCGTTTCTTTCCCAGTCCTAAACGGAGTTGAATCCCATGCAGTTTCTGGTCCGACGAGCAAGAGTTGTTTTCTGCTAAGAAGAGTCACTATTGCGCTCCCATTGCCATACACAGTGCAAATAGCACTCGCGTCTGTTCAAAGCAAGTACAGTGTATTGGAATGAAGAGAAGCTACTGTTCTTGTCAGTTTCCTAAGCAGAGTTGAACTAGATATGCCCCGTGTGTGTAGGAAGCACAGTTCTTTTGTTCTGAGCAAGCTCACTGTTCTGGCCCTATAGGAAACACAGGAGAGTAGAAGAGTGCTGTTTTCTCAAAAGCAGAGTGTGTTTCTCGTAAGGCGAGCTAGCGTTTGTTTCCCAGTCCTAAACGGAGTTGAATCCCATGCAGTTTCTGGTCCTGGGAGCAAGAGTTGTTTTCTGCTAAGAAGAGTCACTATTGCGCTCCCATTGCCATACACAGTGCAAATAGCACTGGCGTCTGTTCCCAGCAAGTACAGTGTATTGGACTGAAGAGAAGCTACTGTTCTTGTCAGTTTCCTAAGCAGAGTTGAACTAGATATGCCCCGTGTGTGTAGGAATCACAGTTCTTTTGTTCTGAGCAAGCTCACTGTTCTGGTCCTATAGGAAACACAGGAGAGTAGAAGAGTGCTGTTTTCTCAAAAGCAGAGTGTGTTTCTTGCAAGGCGAGCTAGCGTTTGTTTCCCAGTCCTAAACGGAGTTGAATCCCATGCAGTTACTGGTCCTGGGAGCAAGAGTTGTTTTCTGCTAAGAAGAGTCACTATTGTGCTCCCATTGCCATACACAGTGCAAATAGCACTGGCGTCTGTTCCCAGCAAGTACAGTGTATTGGACTGAAGAGAAGCTACTGTTCTTGTCAGTTTCCTAAGCAGAGTTGAACTAGATATGCCCCGTGTGTGTAGGAAGCACAGTTCTTTTGTTCTGAGCAAGCTCAATGTTCTGGCCCTATAGGAAACACAGGAGAGTAGAAGAGTGCTGTTTTCTCAAAAGCAGAGTGTGTTTCTTGCAAGGCGAGCTAGCGTTTGTTTCCCAGTCCTAAACGGAGTTGAATCCCATGCAGTTTCTGGTCCTGGGAGCAAGAGTTGTTTTCTGCTAAGAAGAGTCACTATTGCGCTCCCATTGCCATACACAGTGCAAATAGCACTGGCGTCTGTTCCCAGCAAGTACAGTGTATTGGACTGAAGAGAAGCTACTGTTCTTGTCAGTTTCCTAAGCAGAGTTGAACTAGATATGCCCCGTGTGTGTAGGAAGCACAGTTCTTTTGTTCTGAGCAAGCTCAATGTTCTGGCCCTATAGGAAACACAGGAGAGTAGAAGAGTGCTGTTTTCTCAAAAGCAGAGTGTGTTTCTTGCAAGGCGAGCAAGCGTTTGTTTCCCAGTCCTAAACGGAGTTGAATCCCATGCAGTTTCTGGTCCTACGAGCAAGAGTTGTTTTCTGCTAAGAAGAGTCACTATTGCGCTCCCATTGCCATACACAGTGCAAATAGCACTCGCGTCTGTTCCCAGCAAGTACAGTGTATTGGACTGAAGAGAAGCTACTGTTCTTGTCAGTTTCCTAAGCAGAGTTGAACTAGATATGCCCCGTGTGTTTAGGAAGCACAGTTCTTTTGTTCTGAGCAAGCTCACTGTTCTGGCCCTATAGGAAACACAGGAGAGTAGAAGAGTGCTGTTTTCTCAAAAGCAGAGTGTGTTTCTTGCAAGGCGAGCTAGCGTTTGTTTCCCAGTCCTAAACGGAGTTGAATCCCATGCAGTTTCTGGTCCTGGGAGCAAGAGTTGTTTTCTGCTAAGAAGAGTCACTATTGCGCTCCCATTGCCATACACAGTGCAAATCGCACTCGCGTCTGTTCCCAGCAAGTACAGTGTATTGGACTGAAGAGAAGCTACTGTTCTTGTCAGTTTCCTAAGCAGAGTTGAACTAGATATGCCCCGTGTGTGTAGGAAGCACAGTTCTTCTGTTCTGAGCAAGCTCAATGTTCTGGCCCTATAGGAAACAAAGGAGAGTAGAAGAGTGCTGTTTTCTCAAAAGCAGAGTGTGTTTCTTGCAAGGCGAGCTAGCGTTTGTTTCCCAGTCCTAAACGGAGTTGAATCCCATGCAGTTTATGGTCCTATGAGCAAGAGTTGTTTTCTGCTAAGAAGAGTCACTATTGCGCTCCCATTGCCATACACAGTGCAAATAGCACTCGCGTCTGTTCCCAGCAAGTACAGTGTATTGGACTGAAGAGAAGCTACTGTTCTTGTCAGTTTCCTAAGCAGAGTTGAACTAGATATGCCCCGTGTGTGTAGGAAGCACAGTTCTTTTGTTCTGAGCAAGCTCAATGTTCTGGCCCTATAGGAAACACAGGAGAGTAGAAGAGTGCTGTTTTCTCAAAAGCAGAGTGTGTTTCTTGCAAAGCGAGCTAGCGTTTGTTTCCCAGTCCTAAACGGAGTTGAATCCCATGCAGTTTCTGGTCCTACGAGCAAGAGTTGTTTTCTGCTAAGAAGAGTCACTATTGCGCTCCCATTGCCATACACAGTGCAAATAGCACTCGCGTCTGTTCCCAGCAAGTACAGTGTATTGGACTGAAGAGAAGCTACTGTTCTTGTCAGTTTCCTAAGCAGAGTTGAAATAGATATGCCCCGTGTGTGTAGGAAGCACAGTTCTTCTGTTCTGAGCAAGCTCAATGTTCTGGCCCTATAGGAAACAAAGGAGAGTAGAAGAGTGCTGTTTTCTCAAAAGCAGAGTGTGTTTCTTGCAAGGCGAGCTAGCGTTTGTTTCCCAGTCCTAAACGGAGTTGAATCCCATGCAGTTTCTGGTCCTACGAGCAAGAGTTGTTTTCTGCTAAGAAGAGTCACTATTGCGCTCCCATTGCCATACACAGTGCAAATAGCACTCGCGTCTGTTCCCAGCAAGTACAGTGTATTGGACTGAAGAGAAGCTACTGTTCTTGTCAGTTTCCTAAGCAGAGTTGAACTAGATATGCCCCGTGTGTGTAGGAAGCACAGTTCTTTTGTTCTGAGCAAGCTCAATGTTCTGGCCCTATAGGAAACAAAGGAGAGTAGAAGAGTGCTGTTTTCTCAAAAGCAGAGTGTGTTTCTTGCAAGGCGAGCTAGCGTTTGTTTCCCAGTCCTAAACGGAGTTGAATCCCATGCAGTTTCTGGTCCGACGAGCAAGAGTTGTTTTCTGCTAAGAAGAGTCACTATTGCGCTCCCATTGCCATACACAGTGCAAATAGCACTCGCGTCTGTTCAAAGCAAGTACAGTGTATTGGAATGAAGAGAAGCTACTGTTCATGTCAGTTTCCTCAGCAGAGTTGAACTAGATATGCCCCGTGTGTGTAGGAAGCACAGTTCTTTTGTTCTGAGCAAGCTCACTGTTCTGGCCCTATAGGAAACACAGGAGAGTAGAAGAGTGCTGTTTTCTCAAAAGCAGAGTGTGTTTCTCGTAAGGCGAGCTAGCGTTTGTTTCCCAGTCCTAAACGGAGTTGAATCCCATGCAGTTTCTGGTCCTGGGAGCAAGAGTTGTTTTCTGCTAAGAAGAGTCACTATTGCGCTCCCATTGCCATACACAGTGCAAATAGCACTGGCGTCTGTTCCCAGCAAGTACAGTGTATTGGACTGAAGAGAAGCTACTGTTCTTGTCAGTTTCCTAAGCAGAGTTGAACTAGATATGCCCCGTGTGTGTAGGAATCACAGTTCTTTTGTTCTGAGCAAGCTCACTGTTCTGGTCCTATAGGAAACACAGGAGAGTAGAAGAGTGCTGTTTTCTCAAAAGCAGAGTGTGTTTCTTGCAAGGCGAGCTAGCGTTTGTTTCCCAGTCCTAAACGGAGTTGAATCCCATGCAGTTACTGGTCCTGGGAGCAAGAGTTGTTTTCTGCTAAGAAGAGTCACTATTGTGCTTCCATTGCCATACACAGTGCAAATAGCACTGGCGTCTGTTCCCAGCAAGTACAGTGTATTGGACTGAAGAGAAGCTACTGTTCTTGTCAGTTTCCTAAGCAGAGTTGAACTAGATATGCCCCGTGTGTGTAGGAAGCACAGTTCTTTTGTTCTGAGCAAGCTCAATGTTCTGGCCCTATAGGAAACACAGGAGAGTAGAAGAGTGCTGTTTTCTCAAAAGCAGAGTGTGTTTCTTGCAAGGCGAGCAAGCGTTTGTTTCCCAGTCCTAAACGGAGTTGAATCCCATGCAGTTTCTGGTCCTACGAGCAAGAGTTGTTTTCTGCTAAGAAGAGTCACTATTGCGCTCCCATTGCCATACACAGTGCAAATAGCACTCGCGTCTGTTCCCAGCAAGTACAGTGTATTGGACTGAAGAGAAGCTACTGTTCTTGTCAGTTTCCTAAGCAGAGTTGAACTAGATATGCCCCGTGTGTTTAGGAAGCACAGTTCTTTTGTTCTGAGCAAGCTCACTGTTCTGGCCCTATAGGAAACACAGGAGAGTAGAAGAGTGCTGTTTTCTCAAAAGCAGAGTGTGTTTCTTGCAAGGCGAGCTAGCGTTTGTTTCCCAGTCCTAAACGGAGTTGAATCCCATGCAGTTTCTGGTCCTGGGAGCAAGAGTTGTTTTCTGCTAAGAAGAGTCACTATTGCGCTCCCATTGCCATACACAGTGCAAATCGCACTCGCGTCTGTTCCCAGCAAGTACAGTGTATTGGACTGAAGAGAAGCTACTGTTCTTGTCAGTTTCCTAAGCAGAGTTGAACTAGATATGCCCCGTGTGTGTAGGAAGCACAGTTCTTTTGTTCTGAGCAAGCTCAATGTTCTGGCCCTATAGGAAACACAGGAGAGTAGAAGAGTGCTGTTTTCTCAAAAGCAGAGTGTGTTTCTTGCAAGGCGAGCTAGCGTTTGTTTCCCAGTCCTAAACGGAGTTGAATCCCATGCAGTTTCTGGTCCTACGAGCAAGAGTTGTTTTCTGCTAAGAAGAGTCACTATTGCGCTCCCATTGCCATACACAGTGCAAATAGCACTCGCGTCTGTTCCCAGCAAGTACAGTGTATTGGACTGAAGAGAAGCTACTGTTCTTGTCAGTTTCCTAAGCAGAGTTGAACTAGATATGCCCCGTGTGTGTAGGAAGCACAGTTCTTTTGTTCTGAGCAAGCTCACTGTTCTGGCCCTATAGGAAACACAGGAGAGTAGAAGAGTGCTGTTTTCTCAAAAGCAGAGTGTGTTTCTTGCAAAGCGAGCTAGCGTTTGTTTCCCAGTCCTAAACGGAGTTGAATCCCATGCAGTTTCTGGTCCTACGAGCAAGAGTTGTTTTCTGCTAAGAAGAGTCACTATTGCGCTCCCATTGCCATACACAGTGCAAATAGCACTCGCGTCTGTTCCCAGCAAGTACAGTGTATTGGACTGAAGAGAAGCTACTGTTCTTGTCAGTTTCCTAAGCAGAGTTGAACTAGATATGCCCCGTGTGTGTAGGAAGCACAGTTCTTCTGTTCTGAGCAAGCTCAATGTTCTGGCCCTATAGGAAACAAAGGAGAGTAGAAGAGTGCTGTTTTCTCAAAAGCAGAGTGTGTTTCTTGCAAGGCGAGCTAGCGTTTGTTTCCCAGTCCTAAACGGAGTTGAATCCCATGCAGTTTCTGGTCCTACGAGCAAGAGTTGTTTTCTGCTAAGAAGAGTCACTATTGCGCTCCCATTGCCATACACAGTGCAAATAGCACTCGCGTCTGTTCCCAGCAAGTACAGTGTATTGGACTGAAGAGAAGCTACTGTTCTTGTCAGTTTCCTAAGCAGAGTTGAAATAGATATGCCCCGTGTGTGTAGGAAGCACAGTTCTTTTGTTCTGAGCAAGCTCAATGTTCTGGCCCTATAGGAAACACAGGAGAGTAGAAGAGTGCTGTTTTCTCAAAAGCAGAGTGTGTTTCTTGCAAAGCGAGCTAGCGTTTGTTTCCCAGTCCTAAACGGAGTTGAATCCCATGCAGTTTCTGGTCCTACGAGCAAGAGTTGTTTTCTGCTAAGAAGAGTCACTATTGCGCTCCCATTGCCATACACAGTGCAAATAGCACTCGCGTCTGTTCCCAGCAAGTACAGTGTATTGGACTGAAGAGAAGCTACTGTTCTTGTCAGTTTCCTAAGCAGAGTTGAACTAGATATGCCCCGTGTGTGTAGGAAGCACAGTTCTTCTGTTCTGAGCAAGCTCAATGTTCTGGCCCTATAGGAAACAAAGGAGAGTAGAAGAGTGCTGTTTTCTCAAAAGCAGAGTGTGTTTCTTGCAAGGCGAGCTAGCGTTTGTTTCCCAGTCCTAAACGGAGTTGAATCCCATGCAGTTTCTGGTCCTACGAGCAAGAGTTGTTTTCTGCTAAGAAGAGTCACTATTGCGCTCCCATTGCCATACACAGTGCAAATAGCACTCGCGTCTGTTCCCAGCAAGTACAGTGTATTGGACTGAAGAGAAGCTACTGTTCTTGTCAGTTTCCTAAGCAGAGTTGAACTAGATATGCCCCGTGTGTGTAGGAAGCACAGTTCTTTTGTTCTGAGCAAGCTCACTGTTCTGGCCCTATAGGAAACACAGGAGAGTAGAAGAGTGCTGTTTTCTCAAAAGCAGAGTGTGTTTCTTGCAAGGCGAGCTAGCGTTTGTTTCCCAGTCCTAAACGGAGTTGAATCCCATGCAGTTTCTGGTCCTACGAGCAAGAGTTGTTTTCTGCTAAGAAGAGTCACTATTGCGCTCCCATTGCCATACACAGTGCAAATAGCACTGGCGTCTGTTCCCAGCAAGTACAGTGTATTGGACTGAAGAGAAGCTACTGTTCTTGTCAGTTTCCTAAGCAGAGTTGAACTAGATATGCCCCGTGTGTGTAGGAAGCACAGTTCTTCTGTTCTGAGCAAGCTCAATGTTCTGGCCCTATAGGAAACAAAGGAGAGTAGAAGAGTGCTGTTTTCTCAAAAGCAGAGTGTGTTTCTTGCAAGGCGAGCTAGCGTTTGTTTCCCAGTCCTAAACGGAGTTGAATCCCATGCAGTTTCTGGTCCTACGAGCAAGAGTTGTTTTCTGCTAAGAAGAGTCACTATTGCGCTCCCATTGCCATACACAGTGCAAATAGCACTCGCGTCTGTTCAAAGCAAGTACAGTGTATTGGACTGAAGAGAAGCTACTGTTCTTGTCAGTTTCCTAAGCAGAGTTGAACTAGATATGCCCCGTGTGTGTAGGAAGCACAGTTCTTTTGTTCTGAGCAAGCTCACTGTTCTGGCCCTATAGGAAACACAGGAGAGTAGAAGAGTGCTGTTTTCTCAAAAGCAGAGTGTGTTTCTCGTAAGGCGAGCTAGCGTTTGTTTCCCAGTCCTAAACGGAGTTGAATCCCATGCAGTTTCTGGTCCTGGGAGCAAGAGTTGTTTTCTGCTAAGAAGAGTCACTATTGCGCTCCCATTGCCATACACAGTGCAAATAGCACTCGCGTCTGTTCCCAGCAAGTACAGTGTATTGGACTGAAGAGAAGCTACTGTTCTTGTCAGTTTCCTAAGCAGAGTTGAACTAGATATGCCCCGTGTGTGTAGGAAGCACAGTTCTTTTGTTCTGAGCAAGCTCAATGTTCTGGCCCTATAGGAAACACAGGAGAGTAGAAGAGTGCTGTTTTCTCAAAAGCAGAGTGTGTTTCTTGCAAGGCGAGCAAGCGTTTGTTTCCCAGTCCTAAACGGAGTTGAATCCCATGCAGTTTCTGGTCCTACGAGCAAGAGTTGTTTTCTGCTAAGAAGAGTCACTATTGCGCTCCCATTGCCATACACAGTGCAAATAGCACTCGCGTCTGTTCCCAGCAAGTACAGTGTATTGGACTGAAGAGAAGCTACTGTTCTTGTCAGTTTCCTAAGCAGAGTTGAACTAGATATGCCCCGTGTGTTTAGGAAGCACAGTTCTTTTGTTCTGAGCAAGCTCACTGTTCTGGCCCTATAGGAAACACAGGAGAGTAGAAGAGTGCTGTTTTCTCAAAAGCAGAGTGTGTTTCTTGCAAGGCGAGCTAGCGTTTGTTTCCCAGTCCTAAACGGAGTTGAATCCCATGCAGTTTCTGGTCCTGGGAGCAAGAGTTGTTTTCTGCTAAGAAGAGTCACTATTGCGCTCCCATTGCCATACACAGTGCAAATAGCACTCGCGTCTGTTCCCAGCAAGTACAGTGTATTGGACTGAAGAGAAGCTACTGTTCTTGTCAGTTTCCTAAGCAGAGTTGAACTAGATATGCCCCGTGTGTGTAGGAAGCACAGTTCTTTTGTTCTGAGCAAGCTCAATGTTCTGGCCCTATAGGAAACACAGGAGAGTAGAAGAGTGCTGTTTTCTCAAAAGCAGAGTGTGTTTCTTGCAAGGCGAGCTAGCGTTTGTTTCCCAGTCCTAAACGGAGTTGAATCCCATGCAGTTTCTGGTCCTACGAGCAAGAGTTGTTTTCTGCTAAGAAGAGTCACTATTGCGCTCCCATTGCCATACACAGTGCAAATAGCACTCGCGTCTGTTCCCAGCAAGTACAGTGTATTGGACTGAAGAGAAGCTACTGTTCTTGTCAGTTTCCTAAGCAGAGTTGAACTAGATATGCCCCGTGTGTGTAGGAAGCACAGTTCTTTTGTTCTGAGCAAGCTCACTGTTCTGGCCCTATAGGAAACACAGGAGAGTAGAAGAGTGCTGTTTTCTCAAAAGCAGAGTGTGTTTCTTGCAAAGCGAGCTAGCGTTTGTTTCCCAGTCCTAAACGGAGTTGAATCCCATGCAGTTTCTGGTCCTACGAGCAAGAGTTGTTTTCTGCTAAGAAGAGTCACTATTGCGCTCCCATTGCCATACACAGTGCAAATAGCACTCGCGTCTGTTCCCAGCAAGTACAGTGTATTGGACTGAAGAGAAGCTACTGTTCTTGTCAGTTTCCTAAGCAGAGTTGAACTAGATATGCCCCGTGTGTGTAGGAAGCACAGTTCTTCTGTTCTGAGCAAGCTCAATGTTCTGGCCCTATAGGAAACAAAGGAGAGTAGAAGAGTGCTGTTTTCTCAAAAGCAGAGTGTGTTTCTTGCAAGGCGAGCTAGCGTTTGTTTCCCAGTCCTAAACGGAGTTGAATCCCATGCAGTTTCTGGTCCTACGAGCAAGAGTTGTTTTCTGCTAAGAAGAGTCACTATTGCGCTCCCATTGCCATACACAGTGCAAATAGCACTCGCGTCTGTTCCCAGCAAGTACAGTGTATTGGACTGAAGCGAAGCTACTGTTCTTGTCAGTTTCCTAAGCAGAGTTGAACTAGATATGCCCCGTGTGTGTAGGAAGCACAGTTCTTTTGTTCTGAGCAAGCTCAATGTTCTGGCCCTATAGGAAACACAGGAGAGTAGAAGAGTGCTGTTTTCTCAAAAGCAGAGTGTGTTTCTTGCAAAGCGAGCTAGCGTTTGTTTCCCAGTCCTAAACGGAGTTGAATCCCATGCAGTTTCTGGTCCTACGAGCAAGAGTTGTTTTCTGCTAAGAAGAGTCACTATTGCGCTCCCATTGCCATACACAGTGCAAATAGCACTCGCGTCTGTTCCCAGCAAGTACAGTGTATTGGACTGAAGAGAAGCTACTGTTCTTGTCAGTTTCCTAAGCAGAGTTGAACTAGATATGCCCCGTGTGTGTAGGAAGCACAGTTCTTCTGTTCTGAGCAAGCTCAATGTTCTGGCACTATAGGAAACAAAGGAGAGTAGAAGAGTGCTGTTTTCTCAAAAGCAGAGTGTGTTTCTTGCAAGGCGAGCTAGCGTTTGTTTCCCAGTCCTAAACGGAGTTGAATCCCATGCAGTTTCTGGTCCTACGAGCAAGAGTTGTTTTCTGCTAAGAAGAGTCACTATTGCGCTCCCATTGCCATACACAGTGCAAATAGCACTGGCGTCTGTTCCCAGCAAGTACAGTGTATTGGACTGAAGAGAAGCTACTGTTCTTGTCAGTTTCCTAAGCAGAGTTGAACTAGATATGCCCCGTGTGTGTAGGAAGCACAGTTCTTTTGTTCTGAGCAAGCTCACTGTTCTGGCCCTATAGGAAACACAGGAGAGTAGAAGAGTGCTGTTTTCTCAAAAGCAGAGTGTGTTTCTTGCAAGGCGAGCTAGCGTTTGTTTCCCAGTCCTAAACGGAGTTGAATCCCATGCAGTTTCTGGTCCTACGAGCAAGAGTTGTTTTCTGCTAAGAAGAGTCACTATTGCGCTCCCATTGCCATACACAGTGCAAATAGCACTCGCGTCTGTTCCCAGCAAGTACAGTGTATTGGACTGAAGAGAAGCTACTGTTCTTGTCAGTTTCCTAAGCAGAGTTGAACTAGATATGCCCCGTGTGTGTAGGAAGCACAGTTCTTCTGTTCTGAGCAAGCTCAATGTTCTGGCCCTATAGGAAACAAAGGAGAGTAGAAGAGTGCTGTTTTCTCAAAAGCAGAGTGTGTTTCTTGCAAGGCGAGCTAGCGTTTGTTTCCCAGTCCTAAACGGAGTTGAATCCCATGCAGTTTCTGGTCCTACGAGCAAGAGTTGTTTTCTGCTAAGAAGAGTCACTATTGCGCTCCCATTGCCATACACAGTGCAAATAGCACTCGCGTCTGTTCAAAGCAAGTACAGTGTATTGGACTGAAGAGAAGCTACTGTTCTTGTCAGTTTCCTAAGCAGAGTTGAACTAGATATGCCCCGTGTGTGTAGGAAGCACAGTTCTTTTGTTCTGAGCAAGCTCACTGTTCTGGTCCTATAGGAAACACAGGAGAGTAGAAGAGTGCTGTTTTCTCAAAAGCAGAGTGTGTTTCTTGCAAGGCGAGCTAGCGTTTGTTTCCCAGTCCTAAACGGAGTTGAATCCCATGCAGTTTCTGGTCCTGGGAGCAAGAGTTGTTTTCTGCTAAGAAGAGTCACTATTGCGCTCCCATTGCCATACACAGTGCAAATAGCACTGGCGTCTGTTCCCAGCAAGTACAGTGTATTGGACTGAAGAGAAGCTACTGTTCTTGTCAGTTTCCTAAGCAGAGTTGAACTAGATATGCCCCGTGTGTGTAGGAAGCACAGTTCTTCTGTTCTGAGCAAGCTCAATGTTCTGGCCCTATAGGAAACAAAGGAGAGTAGAAGAGTGCTGTTTTCTCAAAAGCAGAGTGTGTTTCTTGCAAGGCGAGCTAGCGTTTGTTTCCCAGTCCTAAACGGAGTTGAATCCCATGCAGTTTCTGGTCCTACGAGCAAGAGTTGTTTTCTGCTAAGAAGAGTCACTATTGCGCTCCCATTGCCATACACAGTGCAAATAGCACTCGCGTCTGTTCAAAGCAAGTACAGTGTATTGGACTGAAGAGAAGCTACTGTTCTTGTCAGTTTCCTAAGCAGAGTTGAACTAGATATGCCCCGTGTGTGTAGGAAGCACAGTTCTTTTGTTCTGAGCAAGCTCACTGTTCTGGCCCTATAGGAAACACAGGAGAGTAGAAGAGTGCTGTTTTCTCAAAAGCAGAGTGTGTTTCTCGTAAGGCGAGCTAGCGTTTGTTTCCCAGTCCTAAACGGAGTTGAATCCCATGCAGTTTCTGGTCCTGGGAGCAAGAGTTGTTTTCTGCTAAGAAGAGTCACTATTGCGCTCCCATTGCCATACACAGTGCAAATAGCACTCGCGTCTGTTCCCAGCAAGTACAGTGTATTGGACTGAAGAGAAGCTACTGTTCTTGTCAGTTTCCTAAGCAGAGTTGAACTAGATATGCCCCGTGTGTGTAGGAAGCACAGTTCTTTTGTTCTGAGCAAGCTCACTGTTCTGGTCCTATAGGAAACACAGGAGAGTAGAAGAGTGCTGTTTTCTCAAAAGCAGAGTGTGTTTCTTGCAAGGCGAGCTAGCGTTTGTTTCCCAGTCCTAAACGGAGTTGAATCCCATGCAGTTACTGGTCCTGGGAGCAAGAGTTGTTTTCTGCTAAGAAGAGTCACTATTGCGCTCCCATTGCCATACACAGTGCAAATAGCACTGGCGTCTGTTCCCAGCAAGTACAGTGTATTGGACTGAAGAGAAGCTACTGTTCTTGTCAGTTTCCTAAGCAGAGTTGAACTAGATATGCCCCGTGTGTGTAGGAAGCACAGTTCTTTTGTTCTGAGCAAGCTCAATGTTCTGGCCCTATAGGAAACACAGGAGAGTAGAAGAGTGCTGTTTTCTCAAAAGCAGAGTGTGTTTCTTGCAAGGCGAGCTAGCGTTTGTTTCCCAGTCCTAAACGGAGTTGACTCCCATGCAGTTTCTGGTCCTGGGAGCAAGAGTTGTTTTCTGCTAAGAAGAGTCACTATTGCGCTCCCATTGCCATACACAGTGCAAATAGCACTGGCGTCTGTTCCCAGCAAGTACAGTGTATTGGACTGAAGAGAAGCTACTGTTCTTGTCAGTTTCCTAAGCAGAGTTGAACTAGATATGCCCCGTGTGTGTAGGAAGCACAGTTCTTTTGTTCTGAGCAAGCTCAATGTTCTGGCCCTATAGGAAACACAGGAGAGTAGAAGAGTGCTGTTTTCTCAAAAGCAGAGTGTGTTTCTTGCAAGGCGAGCAAGCGTTTGTTTCCCAGTCCTAAACGGAGTTGAATCCCATGCAGTTTCTGGTCCTACGAGCAAGAGTTGTTTTCTGCTAAGAAGAGTCACTATTGCGCTCCCATTGCCATACACAGTGCAAATAGCACTCGCGTCTGTTCCCAGCAAGTACAGTGTATTGGACTGAAGAGAAGCTACTGTTCTTGTCAGTTTCCTAAGCAGAGTTGAACTAGATATGCCCCGTGTGTTTAGGAAGCACAGTTCTTTTGTTCTGAGCAAGCTCACTGTTCTGGCCCTATAGGAAACACAGGAGAGTAGAAGAGTGCTGTTTTCTCAAAAGCAGAGTGTGTTTCTTGCAAGGCGAGCTAGCGTTTGTTTCCCAGTCCTAAACGGAGTTGAATCCCATGCAGTTTCTGGTCCTACGAGCAAGAGTTGTTTTCTGCTAAGAAGAGTCACTATTGCGCTCCCATTGCCATACACAGTGCAAATCGCACTCGCGTCTGTTCCCAGCAAGTACAGTGTATTGGACTGAAGAGAAGCTACTGTTCTTGTCAGTTTCCTAAGCAGAGTTGAACTAGATATGCCCCGTGTGTGTAGGAAGCACAGTTCTTTTGTTCTGAGCAAGCTCACTGTTCTGGCCCTATAGGAAACACAGGAGAGTAGAAGAGTGCTGTTTTCTCAAAAGCAGAGTGTGTTTCTTGCAAGGCGAGCTAGCGTTTGTTTCCCAGTCCTAAACGGAGTTGAATCCCATGCAGTTTCTGGTCCTACGAGCAAGAGTTGTTTTCTGCTAAGAAGAGTCACTATTGCGCTCCCATTGCCATACACAGTGCAAATAGCACTCGCGTCTGTTCCCAGCAAGTACAGTGTATTGGACTGAAGAGAAGCTACTGTTCTTGTCAGTTTCCTAAGCAGAGTTGAACTAGATATGCCCCGTGTGTGTAGGAAGCACAGTTCTTTTGTTCTGAGCAAGCTCACTGTTCTGGCCCTATAGGAAACACAGGAGAGTAGAAGAGTGCTGTTTTCTCAAAAGCAGAGTGTGTTTCTTGCAAAGCGAGCTAGCGTTTGTTTCCCAGTCCTAAACGGAGTTGAATCCCATGCAGTTTCTGGTCCTACGAGCAAGAGTTGTTTTCTGCTAAGAAGAGTCACTATTGCGCTCCCATTGCCATACACAGTGCAAATAGCACTCGCGTCTGTTCCCAGCAAGTACAGTGTATTGGACTGAAGAGAAGCTACTGTTCTTGTCAGTTTCCTAAGCAGAGTTGAACTAGATATGCCCCGTGTGTGTAGGAAGCACAGTTCTTCTGTTCTGAGCAAGCTCAATGTTCTGGCCCTATAGGAAACAAAGGAGAGTAGAAGAGTGCTGTTTTCTCAAAAGCAGAGTGTGTTTCTTGCAAGGCGAGCTAGCGTTTGTTTCCCAGTCCTAAACGGAGTTGAATCCCATGCAGTTTCTGGTCCTACGAGCAAGAGTTGTTTTCTGCTAAGAAGAGTCACTATTGCGCTCCCATTGCCATACACAGTGCAAATAGCACTCGCGTCTGTTCCCAGCAAGTACAGTGTATTGGACTGAAGAGAAGCTACTGTTCTTGTCAGTTTCCTAAGCAGAGTTGAACTAGATATGCCCCGTGTGTGTAGGAAGCACAGTTCTTTTGTTCTGAGCAAGCTCACTGTTCTGGCCCTATAGGAAACACAGGAGAGTAGAAGAGTGCTGTTTTCTCAAAAGCAGAGTGTGTTTCTTGCAAGGCGAGCTAGCGTTTGTTTCCCAGTCCTAAACGGAGTTGAATCCCATGCAGTTTCTGGTCCTATGAGCAAGAGTTGTTTTCTGCTAAGAAGAGTCACTATTGCGCTCCCATTGCCATACACAGTGCAAATAGCACTCGCGTCTGTTCCCAGCAAGTACAGTGTATTGGACTGAAGAGAAGCTACTGTTCTTGCCAGTTTCCTAAGCAGAGTTGAACTAGATATGCCCCGTGTGTGTAGGAAGCACAGTTCTTCTGTTCTGAGCAAGCTCAATGTTCTGGCCCTATAGGAAACAAAGGAGAGTAGAAGAGTGCTGTTTTCTCAAAAGCAGAGTGTGTTTCTTGCAAGGCGAGCTAGCGTTTGTTTCCCAGTCCTAAACGGAGTTGAATCCCATGCAGTTTCTGGTCCTACGAGCAAGAGTTGTTTTCTGCTAAGAAGAGTCACTATTGCGCTCCCATTGCCATACACAGTGCAAATAGCACTCGCGTCTGTTCAAAGCAAGTACAGTGTATTGGACTGAAGAGAAGCTACTGTTCTTGTCAGTTTCCTAAGCAGAGTTGAACTAGATATGCCCCGTGTGTGTAGGAAGCACAGTTCTTTTGTTCTGAGCAAGCTCACTGTTCTGGTCCTATAGGAAACACAGGAGAGTAGAAGAGTGCTGTTTTCTCAAAAGCAGAGTGTGTTTCTTGCAAGGCGAGCTAGCGTTTGTTTCCCAGTCCTAAACGGAGTTGAATCCCATGCAGTTTCTGGTCCTGGGAGCAAGAGTTGTTTTCTGCTAAGAAGAGTCACTATTGCGCTCCCATTGCCATACACAGTGCAAATAGCACTGGCGTCTGTTCCCAGCAAGTACAGTGTATTGGACTGAAGAGAAGCTACTGTTCTTGTCAGTTTCCTAAGCAGAGTTGAACTAGATATGCCCCGTGTGTGTAGGAAGCACAGTTCTTTTGTTCTGAGCAAGCTCACTGTTCTGGCCCTATAGGAAACACAGGAGAGTAGAAGAGTGCTGTTTTCTCAAAAGCAGAGTGTGTTTCTTGCAAGGTGAGCTAGCGTTTGTTTCCCAGTCCTAAACGGAGTTGAATCCCATGCAGTTTCTGGTCCTACGAGCAAGAGTTGTTTTCTGCTAAGAAGAGTCACTATTGCGCTCCCATTGCCATACACAGTGCAAATAGCACTCGCGTCTGTTCCCAGCAAGTACAGTGTAGTGGACTGAAGAGAAGCTACTGTTCTTGTCAGTTTCCTAAGCAGAGTTGAACTAGATATGCCCCGTGTGTGTAGGAAGCACAGTTCTTTTGTTCTGAGCAAGCTCACTGTTCTGGTCCTATAGGAAACACAGGAGAGTAGAAGAGTGCTGTTTTCTCAAAAGCAGAGTGTGTTTCTTGCAAGGCGAGCTAGCGTTTGTTTCCCAGTCCTAAACGGAGTTGAATCCCATGCAGTTTCTGGTCCTGGGAGCAAGAGTTGTTTTCTGCTAAGAAGAGTCACTATTGCGCTCCCATTGCCATACACAGTGCAAATAGCACTCGCGTCTGTTCCCAGCAAGTACAGTGTATTGGACTGAAGAGAAGCTACTGTTCTTGTCAGTTTCCTAAGCAGAGTTGAACTAGATATGCCCCGTGTGTGTAGGAAGCACAGTTCTTCTGTTCTGAGCAAGCTCAATGTTCTGGCCCTATAGGAAACAAAGGAGAGTAGAAGAGCGCTGTTTTCTCAAAAGCAGAGTGTGTTTCTTGCAAGGCGAGCTAGCGTTTGTTTCCCAGTCCTAAACGGAGTTGAATCCCAAGCAGTTTCTGCTCCTACGAGCAAGAGTTGTTTTCTGCTAAGAAGAGTCACTATTGCGCTCCCATTGCCATACACAGTGCAAATAGCACTCGCGTCTGTTCAAAGCAAGTACAGTGTACTGGACTGAAGAGAAGCTACTGTTCTTGTCAGTTTCCTAAGCAGAGTTGAACTAGATATGCCCCGTGTGTGTAGGAAGCACAGTTCTTTTGTTCTGAGCAAGCTCACTGTTCTGGCTCTATAGGAAACACAGGAGAGTAGAAGAGTGCTGTTTTCTCAAAAGCAGAGTGTGTTTCTTGCAAGGTGAGCTAGCGTTTGTTTCCCAGTCCTAAACGGAGTTGAATCCCATGCAGTTTCTGGTCCTACGAGCAAGAGTTGTTTTCTGCTAAGAAGAGTCACTATTGCGCTCCCATTGCCATACACAGTGCAAATAGCACTGGCGTCTGTTCCCAGCAAGTACAGTGTATTGGACTGAAGAGAAGCTACTGTTCTTGTCAGTTTCCTAAGCAGAGTTGAACTAGATATGCCCCGTGTGTGTAGGAAGCACAGTTCTTTTGTTCTGAGCAAGCTCAATGTTCTGGTCCTATAGGAAACACAGGAGAGTAGAAGAGTGCTGTTTTCTCAAAAGCAGAGTGTGTTTCTTGCAAGGCGAGCTAGCGTTTGTTTCCCAGTCCTAAACGGAGTTGAATCCCATGCAGTTTCTGGTCCTGGGAGCAAGAGTTGTTTTCTGCTAAGAAGAGTCACTATTGCGCTCCCATTGCCATACACAGTGCAAATAGCACTGGCGTCTGTTCCCAGCAAGTACAGTGTATTGGACTGAAGAGAAGCTACTGTTCTTGTCAGTTTCCTAAGCAGAGTTGAACTAGATATGCCCCGTGTATGTAGGAAGCACAGTTCTTTTGTTCTGAGCAAGCTCACTGTTCTGGCCCTATAGGAAACACAGGAGAGTAGAAGAGTGCTGTTTTCTCAAAAGCAGAGTGTGTTTCTTGCAAGGCGAGCTAGCGTTTGTTTCCCAGTACTAAACGGAGTTGAATCCCATGCAGTTTCTGGTCCTGGGAGCAAGAGTTGTTTTCTGCTAAGAAGAGTCACTATTGCGCTCCCATTGCCATACACAGTGCAAATAGCACTGGCGTCTGTTCCCAGCAAGTACAGTGTATTGGACTGAAGAGAAGCTACTGTTCTTGTCAGTTTCCTAAGCAGAGTTGAACTAGATATGCCCCGTGTGTGTAGGAAGCACAGTTCTTTTGTTCTGAGCAAGCTCACTGTTCTGGCCCTATAGGAAACACAGGAGAGTAGAAGAGTGCTGTTTTCTCAAAAGCAGAGTGTGTTTCTTGCAAGGTGAGCTAGCGTTTGTTTCCCAGTCCTAAACGGAGTTGAATCCCATGCAGTTTCTGGTCCTACGAGCAAGAGTTGTTTTCTGCTAAGAAGAGTCACTATTGCGCTCCCATTGCCATACACAGTGCAAATAGCACTCGCGTCTGTTCCCAGCAAGTACAGTGTATTGGACTGAAGAGAAGCTACTGTTCTTGTCAGTTTCCTAAGCAGAGTTGAACTAGATATGCCCCGTGTGTGTAGGAAGCACAGTTCTTTTGTTCTGAGCAAGCTCAATGTTCTGGTCCTATAGGAAACACAGGAGAGTAGAAGAGTGCTGTTTTCTCAAAAGCAGAGTGTGTTTCTTGCAAGGCGAGCTAGCGTTTGTTTCCCAGTACTAAACGGAGTTGAATCCCATGCAGTTTCTGGTCCTACGAGCAAGAGTTGTTTTCTGCTAAGAAGAGTCACTATTGCGCTCCCATTGCCATACACAGTGCAAATAGCACTGGCGTCTGTTCCCAGCAAGTACAGTGTATTGGACTGAAGAGAAGCTACTGTTCTTGTCAGTTTCCTAAGCAGAGTTGAACTAGATATGCCCCGTGTATGTAGGAAGCACAGTTCTTTTGTTCTGAGCAAGCTCACTGTTCTGGCCCTATAGGAAACACAGGAGAGTAGAAGAGTGCTGTTTTCTCAAAAGCAGAGTGTGTTTCTTGCAAGGTGAGCTAGCGTTTGTTTCCCAGTCCTAAACGGAGTTGAATCCCATGCAGTTTCTGGACCTATGAGAAAGAGTTGTTTTCTGCTAAGAAGAGTCACTATTGCGCTCCCATTGCCATACACAGTGCAAATAGCACTCGCGTCTGTTCCCAGCAAGTACAGTGTATTGGACTGAAGAGAAGCTACTGTTCTTGTCAGTTTCCTAAGCAGAGTTGAACTAGATATGCCCCGTGTGTGTAGGAAGCACAGTTCTTTTGTTCTGAGCAAGCTCACTGTTCTGGTCCTATAGGAAACACAGGAGAGTAGAAGAGTGCTGTTTTCTCAAAAGCAGAGTGTGTTTCTTGCAAGGCGAGCTAGGGTTTGTTTCCCAGTCCTAAACGGAGTTGAATCCCATGCAGTTTCTGGTCCTGGGAGCAAGAGTTGTTTTCTGCTAAGAAGAGTCACTATTGCGCTCCCATTGCCATACACAGTGCAAATAGCACTCGCGTCTGTTCCCAGCAAGTACAGTGTATTGGACTGAAGAGAAGCTACTGTTCTTGTCAGTTTCCTAAGCAGAGTTGAACTAGATATGCCCCGTGTGTGTAGGAAGCACAGTTCTTTTGTTCTGAGCAAGCTCAATGTTCTGGCCCTATAGGAAACACAGGAGAGTAGAAGAGTGCTGTTTTCTCAAAAGCAGAGTGTGTTTCTTGCAAGGCGAGCTAGCGTTTGTTTCCCAGTCCTAAACGGAGTTGAATCCCATGCAGTTTCTGGTCCTACGAGCAAGAGTTGTTTTCTGCTAAGAAGAGTCACTATTGCGCTCCCATTGCCATACACAGTGCAAATAGCACTCGCGTCTGTTCCCAGCAAGTACAGTGTATTGGACTGAAGAGAAGCTACTGTTCTTGTCAGTTTCCTAAGCAGAGTTGAACTAGATATGCCCCGTGTGTGTAGGAAGCACAGTTCTTTTGTTCTGAGCAAGCTCAATGTTCTGGCCCTAAAGGAAACACAGGAGAGTAGAAGAGTGCTGTTTTCTCAAAAGCAGAGTGTGTTTCTTGCAAGGCGAGCTAGCGTTTGTTTCCCAGTCCTAAACGGAGTTGAATCCCATGCAGTTTCTGGTCCTACGAGCAAGAGTTGTTTTCTGCTAAGAAGAGTCACTATTGCGCTCCCATTGCCATACACAGTGCAAATAGCACTCGCGTCTGTTCCCAGCAATACAGTGTATTGGACTGAAGAGAAGCTACTGTTCTTGTCAGTTTCCTAAGCAGAGTTGAACTAGATATGCCCCGTGTGTGTAGGAAGCACAGTTCTTCTGTTCTGAGCAAGCTCAATGTTCTGGCCCTATAGGAAACAAAGGAGAGTAGAAGAGTGCTGTTTTCTCAAAAGCAGAGTGTGTTTCTTGCAAGGCGAGCTAGCGTTTGTTTCCCAGTCCTAAACGGAGTTGAATCCCATGCAGTTTCTGGTCCTACGAGCAAGAGTTGTTTTCTGCTAAGAAGAGTCACTATTGCGCTCCCATTGCCATACACAGTGCAAATAGCACTCGCGTCTGTTCAAAGCAAGTACAGTGTATTGGACTGAAGAGAAGCTACTGTTCTTGTCATTTTCCTAAGCAGAGTTGAACTAGATATGCCCCGTGTGTGTAGGAAGCACAGTTCTTTTGTTCTGAGCAAGCTCACTGTTCTGGTCCTATAGGAAACACAGGAGAGTAGAAGAGTGCTGTTTTCTCAAAAGCAGAGTGTGTTTCTTGCAAGGCGAGCTAGCGTTTGTTTCCCAGTCCTAAACGGAGTTGAATCCCATGCAGTTTCTGGTCCTGGGAGCAAGAGTTGTTTTCTGCTAAGAAGAGTCACTATTGCGCTCCCATTGCCATACACAGTGCAAATAGCACTGGCGTCTGTTCCCAGCAAGTACAGTGTATTGGACTGAAGAGAAGCTACTGTTCTTGTCAGTTTCCTAAGCAGAGTTGAACTAGATATGCCCCGTGTGTGTAGGAAGCACAGTTCTTTTGTTCTGAGCAAGCTCAATGTTCTGGCCCTATAGGAAACACAGGAGAGTAGAAGAGTGCTGTTTTCTCAAAAGCAGAGTGTGTTTCTTGCAAGGCGAGCCTGCATTTGTTTTCCAGTCCTAAACGGAGTTGAATCCCATGCAGTTTCTGGTCCTACGAGCAAGAGTTGTTTTCTGCTAAGAAGAGTCACTATTGCGCTCCCATTGCCATACACAGTGCAAATAGCACTCGCGTCTGTTCCCAGCAAGTACAGTGTATTGGACTGAAGAGAAGCTACTGTTCTTGTCAGTTTCCTAAGCAGAGTTGAACTAGATATGCCCCGTGTGTGTAGGAAGCACAGTTCTTCTGTTCTGAGCAAGCTCAATGTTCTGGCCCTATAGGAAACAAAGGAGAGTAGAAGAGTGCTGTTTTCTCAAAAGCAGAGTGTGTTTCTTGCAAGGCGAGCTAGGGTTTGTTTCCCAGTCCTAAACGGAGTTGAATCCCATGCAGTTTCTGGTCCTACGAGCAAGAGTTGTTTTCTGCTAAGAAGAGTCACTATTGCGCTCCCATTGCCATACACAGTGCAAATAGCACTCGCGTCTTTTCAAAGCAAGTACAGTGTATTGGACTGAAGAGAAGCTACTGTTCTTGTCAGTTTCCTAAGCAGAGTTGAACTAGATATGCCCCGTGTGTGTAGGAAGCACAGTTCTTTTGTTCTGAGCAAGCTCACTGTTCTGGTCCTATAGGAAACACAGGAGAGTAGAAGAGTGCTGTTTTCTCAAAAGCAGAGTGTGTTTCTTGCAAGGCGAGCTAGCGTTTGTTTCCCAGTCCTAAACGGAGTTGAATCCCATGCAGTTTCTGGTCCTACGAGCAAGAGTTGTTTTCTGCTAAGAAGAGTCACTATTGCGCTCCCATTGCCATACACAGTGCAAATAGCACTGGCGTCTGTTCCCAGCAAGTACAGTGTATTGGACTGAAGAGAAGCTACTGTTCTTGTCAGTTTCCTAAGCAGAGTTGAACTAGATATGCCCCGTGTGTGTAGGAAGCACAGTTTTTTTGTTCTGAGCAAGCTCAATGTTCTGGCCCTATAGGAAACACAGGAGAGTAGAAGAGTGCTGTTTTCTCAAAAGCAGAGTGTGTTTCTCGTAAGGCGAGCTAGCGTTTGTTTCCCAGTCCTAAACGGAGTTGAATCCCATGCAGTTTCTGGTCCTACGAGCAAGAGTTGTTTTCTGCTAAGAAGAGTCACTATTGCGCTCCCATTGCCATACACAGTGCAAATAGCACTCGCGTCTGTTCCCAGCAAGTACAGTGTATTGGACTGAAGAGAAGCTACTGTTCTTGTCAGTTTCCTAAGCAGAGTTGAACTAGATATGCCCCGTGTGTGTAGGAAGCACAGTTCTTTTGTTCTGAGCAAGCTCACTGTTCTGGTCCTATAGGAAACACAGGAGAGTAGAAGAGTGCTGTTTTCTCAAAAGCAGAGTGTGTTTCTTGCAAGGCGAGCTAGCGTTTGTTTCCCAGTCCTAAACGGAGTTGAATCCCATGCAGTTTCTGGTCCTACGAGCAAGAGTTGTTTTCTGCTAAGAAGAGTCACTATTGCGCTCCCATTGCCATACACAGTGCAAATAGCACTGGCGTCTGTTCCCAGCAAGTACAGTGTATTGGAATGAAGAGAAGCTACTGTTCTTGTCAGTTTCCTAAGCAGAGTTGAACTAGATATGCCCCGTGTGTGTAGGAAGCACAGTTCTTTTGTTCTGAGCAAGCTCACTGTTCTGGCCCTATAGGAAACACAGGAGAGTAGAAGAGTGCTGTTTTCTCAAAAGCAGAGTGTGTTTCTTGCAAGGCGAGCTAGCGTTTGTTTCCCAGTCCTAAACGGAGTTGAATCCCATGCAGTTTCTGGTCCTACGAGCAAGAGTTGTTTTCTGCTAAGAAGAGTCACTATTGCGCTCCCATTGCCATACACAGTGCAAATAGCACTGGCGTCTGTTCCCAGCAAGTACAGTGTATTGGACTGAAGAGAAGCTACTGTTCTTGTCAGTTTCCTAAGCAGAGTTGAACTAGATATGCCCCGTGTGTGTAGGAAGCACAGTTCTTTTGTTCTGAGCAAGCTCACTGTTCTGGCCCTATAGGAAACACAGGAGAGTAGAAGAGTGCTGTTTTCTCAAAAGCAGAGTGTGTTTCTTGCAAGGTGAGCTAGCGTTTGTTTCCCAGTCCTAAACGGAGTTGAATCCCATGCAGTTTCTGGTCCTACGAGCAAGAGTTGTTTTCTGCTAAGAAGAGTCACTATTGCGCTCCCATTGCCATACACAGTGCAAATAGCACTCGCGTCTGTTCCCAGCAAGTACAGTGTATTGGACTGAAGAGAAGCTACTGTTCTTGTCAGTTTCCTAAGCAGAGTTGAACTAGATATGCCCCGTGTGTGTAGGAAGCACAGTTCTTTTGTTCTGAGCAAGCTCACTGTTCTGGTCCTATAGGAAACACAGGAGAGTAGAAGAGTGCTGTTTTCTCAAAAGCAGAGTGTGTTTCTTGCAAGGCGAGCTAGCGTTTGTTTCCCAGTCCTAAACGGAGTTGAATCCCATGCAGTTTCTGGTCCTACGAGCAAGAGTTGTTTTCTGCTAAGAAGAGTCACTATTGCGCTCCCATTGCCATACACAGTGCAAATAGCACTGGCGTCTGTTCCCAGCAAGTACAGTGTATTGGACTGAAGAGAAGCTACTGTTCTTGTCAGTTTCCTAAGCAGAGTTGAACTAGATATGCCCCGTGTGTGTAGGAAGCACAGTTCTTTTGTTCTGAGCAAGCTCAATGTTCTGGCCCTATAGGAAACACAGGAGAGTAGAAGAGTGCTGTTTTCTCAAAAGCAGAGTGTGTTTCTTGCAAGGCGAGCTAGCGTTTGTTTCCCAGTCCTAAACGGAGTTGAATCCCATGCAGTTTCTGGTCCTACGAGCAAGAGTTGTTTTCTGCTAAGAAGAGTCACTATTGCGCTCCCATTGCCATACACAGTGCAAATAGCACTCGCGTCTGTTCAAAGCAAGTACAGTGTATTGGACTGAAGAGAAGCTACTGTTCTTGTCAGTTTCCTAAGCAGAGTTGAACTAGATATGCCCCGTGTGTGTAGGAAGCACAGTTCTTTTGTTCTGAGCAAGCTCACTGTTCTGGTCCTATAGGAAACACAGGAGAGTAGAAGAGTGCTGTTTTCTCAAAAGCAGAGTGTGTTTCTTGCAAGGCGAGCTAGCGTTTGTTTCCCAGTCCTAAACGGAGTTGAATCCCATGCAGTTTCTGGTCCTGGGAGCAAGAGTTGTTTTCTGCTAAGAAGAGTCACTATTGCGCTCCCATTGCCATACACAGTGCAAATAGCACTGGCGTCTGTTCCCAGCAAGTACAGTGTATTGGACTGAAGAGAAGCTACTGTTCTTGTCAGTTTCCTAAGCAGAGTTGAACTAGATATGCCCCGTGTGTGTAGGAAGCACAGTTCTTTTGTTCTGAGCAAGCTCAATGTTCTGGCCCTATAGGAAACACAGGAGAGTAGAAGAGTGCTGTTTTCTCAAAAGCAGAGTGTGTTTCTTGCAAGGCGAGCTAGCGTTTGTTTCCCAGTCCTAAACGGAGTTGAATCCCATGCAGTTTCTGGTCCTACGAGCAAGAGTTGTTTTCTGCTAAGAAGAGTCACTATTGCGCTCCCATTGCCATACACAGTGCAAATAGCACTCGCGTCTGTTCCCAGCAAGTACAGTGTATTGGACTGAAGAGAAGCTACTGTTCTTGTCAGTTTCCTAAGCAGAGTTGAACTAGATATGCCCCGTGTGTGTAGGAAGCACAGTTCTTTTGTTCTGAGCAAGCTCAATGTTCTGGCCCTATAGGAAACACAGGAGAGTAGAAGAGTGCTGTTTTCTCAAAAGCAGAGTGTGTTTCTTGCAAGGCGAGCCTGCGTTTGTTTCCCAGTCCTAAACGGAGTTGAATCCCATGCAGTTTCTGGTCCTACGAGCAAGAGTTGTTTTCTGCTAAGAAGAGTCACTATTGCGCTCCCATTGCCATACACAGTGCAAATAGCACTCGCGTCTGTTCCCAGCAAGTACAGTGTATTGGACTGAAGAGAAGCTACTGTTCTTGTCAGTTTCCTAAGCAGAGTTGAACTAGATATGCCCCGTGTGTGTAGGAAGCACAGTTCTTTTGTTCTGAGCAAGCTCACTGTTCTGGCCCTATAGGAAACACAGGAGAGTAGAAGAGTGCTGTTTTCTCAAAAGCAGAGTGTGTTTCTTGCAAGGCGAGCCTGCATTTGTTTCCCAGTCCTAAACGGAGTTGAATCCCATGCAGTTTCTGGTCCTACGAGCAAGAGTTGTTTTCTGCTAAGAAGAGTCACTATTGCGCTCCCATTGCCATACACAGTGCAAATAGCACTCGCGTCTGTTCCCAGCAAGTACAGTGTATTGGACTGAAGAGAAGCTACTGTTCTTGTCAGTTTCCTAAGCAGAGTTGAACTAGATATGCCCCGTGTGTGTAGGAAGCACAGTTCTTCTGTTCTGAGCAAGCTCAATGTTCTGGCCCTATAGGAAACAAAGGAGAGTAGAAGAGTGCTGTTTTCTCAAAAGCAGAGTGTGTTTCTTGCAAGGCGAGCTAGCGTTTGTTTCCCAGTCCTAAACGGAGTTGAATCCCATGCAGTTTCTGGTCCTACGAGCAAGAGTTGTTTTCTGCTAAGAAGAGTCACTATTGCGCTCCCATTGCCATACACAGTGCAAATAGCACTCGCGTCTGTTCCCAGCAAGTACAGTGTATTGGACTGAAGAGAAGCTACTGTTCTTGTCAGTTTCCTAAGCAGAGTTGAACTAGATATGCCCCGTGTGTGTAGGAAGCACAGTTCTTTTGTTCTGAGCAAGCTCACTGTTCTGGCCCTATAGGAAACACAGGAGAGTAGAAGAGTGCTGTTTTCTCAAAAGCAGAGTGTGTTTCTTGCAAGGCGAGCTAGCGTTTGTTTCCCAGTCCTAAACGGAGTTGAATCCCATGCAGTTTCTGGTCCTACGAGCAAGAGTTGTTTTCTGCTAAGAAGAGTCACTATTGCGCTCCCATTGCCATACACAGTGCAAATAGCACTCGCGTCTGTTCCCAGCAAGTACAGTGTATTGGACTGAAGAGAAGCTACTGTTCTTGTCAGTTTCCTAAGCAGAGTTGAACTAGATATGCCCCGTGTGTGTAGGAAGCACAGTTCTTCTGTTCTGAGCAAGCTCAATGTTCTGGCCCTATAGGAAACAAAGGAGAGTAGAAGAGTGCTGTTTTCTCAAAAGCAGAGTGTGTTTCTTGCAAGGCGAGCTAGCGTTTGTTTCCCAGTCCTAAACGGAGTTGAATCCCATGCAGTTTCTGGTCCTACGAGCAAGAGTTGTTTTCTGCTAAGAAGAGTCACTATTGCGCTCCCATTGCCATACACAGTGCAAATAGCACTCGCGTCTGTTCAAAGCAAGTACAGTGTATTGGACTGAAGAGAAGCTACTGTTCTTGTCAGTTTCCTAAGCAGAGTTGAACTAGATATGCCCCGTGTGTGTAGGAAGCACAGTTCTTTTGTTCTGAGCAAGCTCACTGTTCTGGTCCTATAGGAAACACAGGAGAGTAGAAGAGTGCTGTTTTCTCAAAAGCAGAGTGTGTTTCTTGCAAGGCGAGCTAGCGTTTGTTTCCCAGTCCTAAACGGAGTTGAATCCCATGCAGTTTCTGGTCCTGGGAGCAAGAGTTGTTTTCTGCTAAGAAGAGTCACTATTGCGCTCCCATTGCCATACACAGTGCAAATAGCACTGGCGTCTGTTCCCAGCAAGTACAGTGTATTGGACTGAAGAGAAGCTACTGTTCTTGTCAGTTTCCTAAGCAGAGTTGAACTAGATATGCCCCGTGTGTGTAGGAAGCACAGTTCTTCTGTTCTGAGCAAGCTCAATGTTCTGGCCCTATAGGAAACAAAGGAGAGTAGAAGAGTGCTGTTTTCTCAAAAGCAGAGTGTGTTTCTTGCAAGGCGAGCTAGCGTTTGTTTCCCAGTCCTAAACGGAGTTGAATCCCATGCAGTTTCTGGTCCTACGAGCAAGAGTTGTTTTCTGCTAAGAAGAGTCACTATTGCGCTCCCATTGCCATACACAGTGCAAATAGCACTCGCGTCTGTTCAAAGCAAGTACAGTGTATTGGACTGAAGAGAAGCTACTGTTCTTGTCAGTTTCCTAAGCAGAGTTGAACTAGATATGCCCCGTGTGTGTAGGAAGCACAGTTCTTTTGTTCTGAGCAAGCTCACTGTTCTGGCCCTATAGGAAACACAGGAGAGTAGAAGAGTGCTGTTTTCTCAAAAGCAGAGTGTGTTTCTCGTAAGGCGAGCTAGCGTTTGTTTCCCAGTCCTCAACGGAGTTGAATCCCATGCAGTTTCTGGTCCTGGGAGCAAGAGTTGTTTTCTGCTAAGAAGAGTCACTATTGCGCTCCCATTGCCATACACAGTGCAAATAGCACTCGCGTCTGTTCCCAGCAAGTACAGTGTATTGGACTGAAGAGAAGCTACTGTTCTTGTCAGTTTCCTAAGCAGAGTTGAACTAGATATGCCCCGTGTGTGTAGGAAGCACAGTTCTTTTGTTCTGAGCAAGCTCACTGTTCTGGTCCTATAGGAAACACAGGAGAGTAGAAGAGTGCTGTTTTCTCAAAAGCAGAGTGTGTTTCTTGCAAGGCGAGCTAGCGTTTGTTTCCCAGTCCTAAACGGAGTTGAATCCCATGCAGTTACTGGTCCTGGGAGCAAGAGTTGTTTTCTGCTAAGAAGAGTCACTATTGCGCTCCCATTGCCATACACAGTGCAAATAGCACTGGCGTCTGTTCCCAGCAAGTACAGTGTATTGGACTGAAGAGAAGCTACTGTTCTTGTCAGTTTCCTAAGCAGAGTTGAACTAGATATGCCCCGTGTGTGTAGGAAGCACAGTTCTTTTGTTCTGAGCAAGCTCAATGTTCTGGCCCTATAGGAAACACAGGAGAGTAGAAGAGTGCTGTTTTCTCAAAAGCAGAGTGTGTTTCTTGCAAGGCGAGCTAGCGTTTGTTTCCCAGTCCTAAACGGAGTTGAATCCCATGCAGTTTCTGGTCCTGGGAGCAAGAGTTGTTTTCTGCTAAGAAGAGTCACTATTGCGCTCCCATTGCCATACACAGTGCAAATAGTACTCGCGTCTGTTCCCAGCAAGTACAGTGTATTGGACTGAAGAGAAGCTACTGTTCTTGTCAGTTTCCTAAGCAGAGTTGAACTAGATATGCCCCGTGTGTGTAGGAAGCACAGTTCTTCTGTTCTGAGCAAGCTCAATGTTCTGGCCCTATAGGAAACAAAGGAGAGTAGAAGAGCGCTGTTTTCTCAAAAGCAGAGTGTGTTTCTTGCAAGGCGAGCTAGCGTTTGTTTCCCAGTCCTAAACGGAGTTGAATCCCAAGCAGTTTCTGCTCCTACGAGCAAGAGTTGTTTTCTGCTAAGAAGAGTCACTATTGCGCTCCCATTGCCATACACAGTGCAAATAGCACTCGCGTCTGTTCAAAGCAAGTACAGTGTACTGGACTGAAGAGAAGCTACTGTTCTTGTCAGTTTCCTAAGCAGAGTTGAACTAGATATGCCCCGTGTGTGTAGGAAGCACAGTTCTTTTGTTCTGAGCAAGCTCACTGTTCTGGCCCTATAGGAAACACAGGAGAGTAGAAGAGTGCTGTTTTCTCAAAAGCAGAGTGTGTTTCTTGCAAGGTGAGCTAGCGTTTGTTTCCCAGTCCTAAACGGAGTTGAATCCCATGCAGTTTCTGGTCCTACGAGCAAGAGTTGTTTTCTGCTAAGAAGAGTCACTATTGCGCTCCCATTGCCATACACAGTGCAAATAGCACTCGCGTCTGTTCCCAGCAAGTACAGTGTATTGGACTGAAGAGAAGCTACTGTTCTTGTCAGTTTCCTAAGCAGAGTTGAACTAGATATGCCCCGTGTGTGTAGGAAGCACAGTTCTTTTGTTCTGAGCAAGCTCAATGTTCTGGTCCTATAGGAAACACAGGAGAGTAGAAGAGTGCTGTTTTCTCAAAAGCAGAGTGTGTTTCTTGCAAGGCGAGCTAGCGTTTGTTTCCCAGTCCTAAACGGAGTTGAATCCCATGCAGTTTCTGGTCCTGGGAGCAAGAGTTGTTTTCTGCTAAGAAGAGTCACTATTGCGCTCCCATTGCCATACACAGTGCAAATAGCACTGGCGTCTGTTCCCAGCAAGTACATTGTATTGGACTGAAGAGAAGCTACTGTTCTTGTCAGTTTCCTAAGCAGAGTTGAACTAGATATGCCCCGTGTATGTAGGAAGCACAGTTCTTTTGTTCTGAGCAAGCTCACTGTTCTGGCCCTATAGGAAACACAGGAGAGTAGAAGAGTGCTGTTTTCTCAAAAGCAGAGTGTGTTTCTTGCAAGGCGAGCTAGCGTTTGTTTCCCAGTACTAAACGGAGTTGAATCCCATGCAGTTTCTGGTCCTGGGAGCAAGAGTTGTTTTCTGCTAAGAAGAGTCACTATTGCGCTCCCATTGCCATACACAGTGCAAATAGCACTGGCGTCTGTTCCCAGCAAGTACAGTGTATTGGACTGAAGAGAAGCTACTGTTCTTGTCAGTTTCCTAAGCAGAGTTTAACTAGATATGCCCCGTGTGTGTAGGAAGCACAGTTCTTTTGTTCTGAGCAAGCTCACTGTTCTGGCCCTATAGGAAACACAGGAGAGTAGAAGAGTGCTGTTTTCTCAAAAGCAGAGTGTGTTTCTTGCAAGGTGAGCTAGCGTTTGTTTCCCAGTCCTAAACGGAGTTGAATCCCATGCAGTTTCTGGTCCTACGAGCAAGAGTTGTTTTCTGCTAAGAAGAGTCACTATTGCGCTCCCATTGCCATACACAGTGCAAATAGCACTCGCGTCTGTTCCCAGCAAGTACAGTGTAGTGGACTGAAGAGAAGCTACTGTTCTTGTCAGTTTCCTAAGCAGAGTTGAACTAGATATGCCCCGTGTGTGTAGGAAGCACAGTTCTTTTGTTCTGAGCAAGCTCACTGTTCTGGTCCTATAGGAAACACAGGAGAGTAGAAGAGTGCTGTTTTCTCAAAAGCAGAGTGTGTTTCTTGCAAGGCGAGCTAGCGTTTGTTTCCCAGTCCTAAACGGAGTTGAATCCCATGCAGTTTCTGGTCCTGGGAGCAAGAGTTGTTTTCTGCTAAGAAGAGTCACTATTGCGCTCCCATTGCCATACACAGTGCAAATAGTACTCGCGTCTGTTCCCAGCAAGTACAGTGTATTGGACTGAAGAGAAGCTACTGTTCTTGTCAGTTTCCTAAGCAGAGTTGAACTAGATATGCCCCGTGTGTGTAGGAAGCACAGTTCTTCTGTTCTGAGCAAGCTCAATGTTCTGGCCCTATAGGAAACAAAGGAGAGTAGAAGAGCGCTGTTTTCTCAAAAGCAGAGTGTGTTTCTTGCAAGGCGAGCTAGCGTTTGTTTCCCAGTCCTAAACGGAGTTGAATCCCAAGCAGTTTCTGCTCCTACGAGCAAGAGTTGTTTTCTGCTAAGAAGAGTCACTATTGCGCTCCCATTGCCATACACAGTGCAAATAGCACTCGCGTCTGTTCAAAGCAAGTACAGTGTACTGGACTGAAGAGAAGCTACTGTTCTTGTCAGTTTCCTAAGCAGAGTTGAACTAGATATGCCCCGTGTGTGTAGGAAGCACAGTTCTTTTGTTCTGAGCAAGCTCACTGTTCTGGCCCTATAGGAAACACAGGAGAGTAGAAGAGTGCTGTTTTCTCAAAAGCAGAGTGTGTTTCTTGCAAGGTGAGCTAGCGTTTGTTTCCCAGTCCTAAACGGAGTTGAATCCCATGCAGTTTCTGGTCCTACGAGCAAGAGTTGTTTTCTGCTAAGAAGAGTCACTATTGCGCTCCCATTGCCATACACAGTGCAAATAGCACTCGCGTCTGTTCCCAGCAAGTACAGTGTATTGGACTGAAGAGAAGCTACTGTTCTTGTCAGTTTCCTAAGCAGAGTTGAACTAGATATGCCCCGTGTGTGTAGGAAGCACAGTTCTTTTGTTCTGAGCAAGCTCAATGTTCTGGTCCTATAGGAAACACAGGAGAGTAGAAGAGTGCTGTTTTCTCAAAAGCAGAGTGTGTTTCTTGCAAGGCGAGCTAGCGTTTGTTTCCCAGTCCTAAACGGAGTTGAATCCCATGCAGTTTCTGGTCCTGGGAGCAAGAGTTGTTTTCTGCTAAGAAGAGTCACTATTGCGCTCCCATTGCCATACACAGTGCAAATAGCACTGGCGTCTGTTCCCAGCAAGTACATTGTATTGGACTGAAGAGAAGCTACTGTTCTTGTCAGTTTCCTAAGCAGAGTTGAACTAGATATGCCCCGTGTATGTAGGAAGCACAGTTCTTTTGTTCTGAGCAAGCTCACTGTTCTGGCCCTATAGGAAACACAGGAGAGTAGAAGAGTGCTGTTTTCTCAAAAGCAGAGTGTGTTTCTTGCAAGGCGAGCTAGCGTTTGTTTCCCAGTACTAAACGGAGTTGAATCCCATGCAGTTTCTGGTCCTGGGAGCAAGAGTTGTTTTCTGCTAAGAAGAGTCACTATTGCGCTCCCATTGCCATACACAGTGCAAATAGCACTGGCGTCTGTTCCCAGCAAGTACAGTGTATTGGACTGAAGAGAAGCTACTGTTCTTGTCAGTTTCCTAAGCAGAGTTTAACTAGATATGCCCCGTGTGTGTAGGAAGCACAGTTCTTTTGTTCTGAGCAAGCTCACTGTTCTGGCCCTATAGGAAACACAGGAGAGTAGAAGAGTGCTGTTTTCTCAAAAGCAGAGTGTGTTTCTTGCAAGGTGAGCTAGCGTTTGTTTCCCAGTCCTAAACGGAGTTGAATCCCATGCAGTTTCTGGTCCTACGAGCAAGAGTTGTTTTCTGCTAAGAAGAGTCACTATTGCGCTCCCATTGCCATACACAGTGCAAATAGCACTCGCGTCTGTTCCCAGCAAGTACAGTGTAGTGGACTGAAGAGAAGCTACTGTTCTTGTCAGTTTCCTAAGCAGAGTTGAACTAGATATGCCCCGTGTGTGTAGGAAGCACAGTTCTTTTGTTCTGAGCAAGCTCACTGTTCTGGTCCTATAGGAAACACAGGAGAGTAGAAGAGTGCTGTTTTCTCAAAAGCAGAGTGTGTTTCTTGCAAGGCGAGCTAGCGTTTGTTTCCCAGTCCTAAACGGAGTTGAATCCCATGCAGTTTCTGGTCCTACGAGCAAGAGTTGTTTTCTGCTAAGAAGAGTCACTATTGTGCTCCCATTGCCATACACAGTGCAAATAGCACTCGCGTCTGTTCCCAGCAAGTACAGTGTATTGGACTGAAGAGAAGCTACTGTTCTTGTCAGTTTCCTAAGCAGAGTTGAACTAGATATGCCCCGTGTGTGTAGGAAGCACAGTTCTTCTGTTCTGAGCAAGCTCAATGTTCTGGCCCTATAGGAAACAAAGGAGAGTAGAAGAGTGCTGTTTTCTCAAAAGCAGAGTGTGTTTCTTGCAAGGCGAGCTAGGGTTTGTTTCCCAGTCCTAAACGGAGTTGAATCCCAAGCAGTTTCTGCTCCTACGAGCAAGAGTTGTTTTCTGCTAAGAAGAGTCACTATTGCGCTCCCATTGCCATACACAGTGCAAATAGCACTCGCGTCTGTTCAAAGCAAGTACAGTGTATTGGACTGAAGAGAAGCTACTGTTCTTGTCAGTTTCCTAAGCAGAGTTGAACTAGATATGCCCCGTGTGTGTAGGAAGCACAGTACTTTGGTTCTGAGCAAGCTCACTGTTCTGGCCCTATAGGAAACACAGGAGAGTAGAAGAGTGCTGTTTGCTCAAAAGCAGAGTGTGTTTCTTGCAAGGTGAGCTAGCGTTTGTTTCCCAGTCCTAAACGGAGTTGAATCCCATGCAGTTTCTGGTCCTACGAGCAAGAGTTGTTTTCTGCTAAGAAGAGTCACTATTGCGCTCCCATTGCCATACACAGTGCAAATAGCACTCGCGTCTGTTCCCAGCAAGTACAGTGTATTGGACTGAAGAGAAGCTACTGTTCTTGTCAGTTTCCTAAGCAGAGTTGAACTAGATATGCCCCGTGTGTGTAGGAAGCACAGTTCTTTTGTTCTGAGCAAGCTCAATGTTCTGGTCCTATAGGAAACACAGGAGAGTAGAAGAGTGCTGTTTTCTCAAAAGCAGAGTGTGTTTCTTGCAAGGCGAGCTAGCGTTTGTTTCCCAGTCCTAAACGGAGTTGAATCCCATGCAGTTTCTGGTCCTGGGAGCAAGAGTTGTTTTCTGCTAAGAAGAGTCACTATTGCGCTCCCATTGCCATACACAGTGCAAATAGCACTGGCGTCTGTTCCCAGCAAGTACAGTGTATTGGACTGAAGAGAAGCTACTGTTCTTGTCAGTTTCCTAAGCAGAGTTGAACTAGATATGCCCCGTGTATGTAGGAAGCACAGTTCTTTTGTTCTGAGCAAGCTCACTGTTCTGGCCCTATAGGAAACACAGGAGAGTAGAAGAGTGCTGTTTTCTCAAAAGCAGAGTGTGTTTCTTGCAAGGTGAGCTAGCGTTTGTTTCCCAGTCCTAAACGGAGTTGAATCCCATGCAGTTTCTGGACCTATGAGAAAGAGTTGTTTTCTGCTAAGAAGAGTCACTATTGCGCTCCCATTGCCATACACAGTGCAAATAGCACTCGCGTCTGTTCCCAGCAAGTACAGTGTATTGGACTGAAGAGAAGCTACTGTTCTTGTCAGTTTCCTAAGCAGAGTTGAACTAGATATGCCCCGTGTGTGTAGGAAGCACAGTTCTTTTGTTCTGAGCAAGCTCACTGTTCTGGTCCTATAGGAAACACAGGAGAGTAGAAGAGTGCTGTTTTCTCAAAAGCAGAGTGTGTTTCTTGCAAGGCGAGCTAGGGTTTGTTTCCCAGTCCTAAACGGAGTTGAATCCCATGCAGTTTCTGGTCCTGGGAGCAAGAGTTGTTTTCTGCTAAGAAGAGTCACTATTGCGCTCCCATTGCCATACACAGTGCAAATAGCACTCGCGTCTGTTCCCAGCAAGTACAGTGTATTGGACTGAAGAGAAGCTACTGTTCTTGTCAGTTTCCTAAGCAGAGTTGAACTAGATATCCCGTGTGTGTAGGAAGCACAGTTCTTTTGTTCTGAGCAAGCTCAATGTTCTGGCCCTATAGGAAACACAGGAGAGTAGAAGAGTGCTGTTTTCTCAAAAGCAGAGTGTGTTTCTTGCAAGGCGAGCTAGCGTTTGTTTCCCAGTCCTAAACGGAGTTGAATCCCATGCAGTTTCTGGTCCTACGAGCAAGAGTTGTTTTCTGCTAAGAAGAGTCACTATTGCGCTCCCATTGCCATACACAGTGCAAATAGCACTCGCGTCTGTTCCCAGCAAGTACAGTGTATTGGACTGAAGAGAAGCTACTGTTCTTGTCAGTTTCCTAAGCAGAGTTGAACTAGATATGCCCCGTGTGTGTAGGAAGCACAGTTCTTTTGTTCTGAGCAAGCTCAATGTTCTGGCCCTATAGGAAACACAGGAGAGTAGAAGAGTGCTGTTTTCTCAAAAGCAGAGTGTGTTTCTTGCAAGGCGAGCTAGCGTTTGTTTCCCAGTCCTAAACGGAGTTGATCCCATGCAGTTTCTGGTCCTACGAGCAAGAGTTGTTTTCTGCTAAGAAGAGTCACTATTGCGCTCCCATTGCCATACACAGTGCAAATAGCACTCGCGTCTGTTCCCAGCAATACAGTGTATTGGACTGAAGAGAAGCTACTGTTCTTGTCAGTTTCCTAAGCAGAGTTGAACTAGATATGCCCCGTGTGTGTAGGAAGCACAGTTCTTCTGTTCTGAGCAAGCTCAATGTTCTGGCCCTATAGGAAACAAAGGAGAGTAGAAGAGTGCTGTTTTCTCAAAAGCAGAGTGTGTTTCTTGCAAGGCGAGCTAGCGTTTGTTTCCCAGTCCTAAACGGAGTTGAATCCCATGCAGTTTCTGGTCCTACGAGCAAGAGTTGTTTTCTGCTAAGAAGAGTCACTATTGCGCTCCCATTGCCATACACAGTGCAAATAGCACTCGCGTCTGTTCAAAGCAAGTACAGTGTATTGGACTGAAGAGAAGCTACTGTTCTTGTCATTTTCCTAAGCAGAGTTGAACTAGATATGCCCCGTGTGTGTAGGAAGCACAGTTCTTTTGTTCTGAGCAAGCTCACTGTTCTGGTCCTATAGGAAACACAGGAGAGTAGAAGAGTGCTGTTTTCTCAAAAGCAGAGTGTGTTTCTTGCAAGGCGAGCTAGCGTTTGTTTCCCAGTCCTAAACGGAGTTGAATCCCATGCAGTTTCTGGTCCTGGGAGCAAGAGTTGTTTTCTGCTAAGAAGAGTCACTATTGCGCTCCCATTGCCATACACAGTGCAAATAGCACTGGCGTCTGTTCCCAGCAAGTACAGTGTATTGGACTGAAGAGAAGCTACTGTTCTTGTCAGTTTCCTAAGCAGAGTTGAACTAGATATGCCCCGTGTGTGTAGGAAGCACAGTTCTTTTGTTCTGAGCAAGCTCAATGTTCTGGCCCTATAGGAAACACAGGAGAGTAGAAGAGTGCTGTTTTCTCAAAAGCAGAGTGTGTTTCTTGCAAGGCGAGCCTGCATTTGTTTTCCAGTCCTAAACGGAGTTGAATCCCATGCAGTTTCTGGTCCTACGAGCAAGAGTTGTTTTCTGCTAAGAAGAGTCACTATTGCGCTCCCATTGCCATACACAGTGCAAATAGCACTCGCGTCTGTTCCCAGCAAGTACAGTGTATTGGACTGAAGAGAAGCTACTGTTCTTGTCAGTTTCCTAAGCAGAGTTGAACTAGATATGCCCCGTGTGTGTAGGAAGCACAGTTCTTCTGTTCTGAGCAAGCTCAATGTTCTGGCCCTATAGGAAACAAAGGAGAGTAGAAGAGTGCTGTTTTCTCAAAAGCAGAGTGTGTTTCTTGCAAGGCGAGCTAGCGTTTGTTTCCCAGTCCTAAACGGAGTTGAATCCCATGCAGTTTCTGGTCCTACGAGCAAGAGTTGTTTTCTGCTAAGAAGAGTCACTATTGCGCTCCCATTGCCATACACAGTGCAAATAGCACTCGCGTCTGTTCCCAGCAAGTACAGTGTATTGGAATGAAGAGAAGCTACTGTTCTTGTCAGTTTCCTAAGCAGAGTTGAACTAGATATGCCCCGTGTGTGTAGGAAGCACAGTTCTTTTGTTCTGAGCAAGCTCACTGTTCTGGTCCTATAGGAAACACAGGAGAGTAGAAGAGTGCTGTTTTCTCAAAAGCAGAGTGTGTTTCTTGCAAGGCGAGCTAGCGTTTGTTTCCCAGTCCTAAACGGAGTTGAATCCCATGCAGTTTCTGGTCCTACGAGCAAGAGTTGTTTTCTGCTAAGAAGAGTCACTATTGCGCTCCCATTGCCATACACAGTGCAAATAGCACTGGCGTCTGTTCCCAGCAAGTACAGTGTATTGGACTGAAGAGAAGCTACTGTTCTTGTCAGTTTCCTAAGCAGAGTTGAACTAGATATGCCCCGTGTGTGTAGGAAGCACAGTTTTTTTGTTCTGAGCAAGCTCAATGTTCTGGCCCTATAGGAAACACAGGAGAGTAGAAGAGTGCTGTTTTCTCAAAAGCAGAGTGTGTTTCTCGTAAGGCGAGCTAGCGTTTGTTTCCCAGTCCTAAACGGAGTTGAATCCCATGCAGTTTCTGGTCCTACGAGCAAGAGTTGTTTTCTGCTAAGAAGAGTCACTATTGCGCTCCCATTGCCATACACAGTGCAAATAGCACTCGCGTCTGTTCCCAGCAAGTACAGTGTATTGGACTGAAGAGAAGCTACTGTTCTTGTCAGTTTCCTAAGCAGAGTTGAACTAGATATGCCCCGTGTGTGTAGGAAGCACAGTTCTTTTGTTCTGAGCAAGCTCACTGTTCTGGTCCTATAGGAAACACAGGAGAGTAGAAGAGTGCTGTTTTCTCAAAAGCAGAGTGTGTTTCTTGCAAGGCGAGCTAGCGTTTGTTTCCCAGTCCTAAACGGAGTTGAATCCCATGCAGTTTCTGGTCCTGGGAGCAAGAGTTGTTTTCTGCTAAGAAGAGTCACTATTGCGCTCCCATTGCCATACACAGTGCAAATAGCACTGGCGTCTGTTCCCAGCAAGTACAGTGTATTGGAATGAAGAGAAGCTACTGTTCTTGTCAGTTTCCTAAGCAGAGTTGAACTAGATATGCCCCGTGTGTGTAGGAAGCACAGTTCTTTTGTTCTGAGCAAGCTCACTGTTCTGGCCCTATAGGAAACACAGGAGAGTAGAAGAGTGCTGTTTTCTCAAAAGCAGAGTGTGTTTCTTGCAAGGCGAGCTAGCGTTTGTTTCCCAGTCCTAAACGGAGTTGAATCCCATGCAGTTTCTGGTCCTACGAGCAAGAGTTGTTTTCTGCTAAGAAGAGTCACTATTGCGCTCCCATTGCCATACACAGTGCAAATAGCACTGGCGTCTGTTCCCAGCAAGTACAGTGTATTGGACTGAAGAGAAGCTACTGTTCTTGTCAGTTTCCTAAGCAGAGTTGAACTAGATATGCCCCGTGTGTGTAGGAAGCACAGTTCTTTTGTTCTGAGCAAGCTCACTGTTCTGGCCCTATAGGAAACACAGGAGAGTAGAAGAGTGCTGTTTTCTCAAAAGCAGAGTGTGTTTCTTGCAAGGTGAGCTAGCGTTTGTTTCCCAGTCCTAAACGGAGTTGAATCCCATGCAGTTTCTGGTCCTACGAGCAAGAGTTGTTTTCTGCTAAGAAGAGTCACTATTGCGCTCCCATTGCCATACACAGTGCAAATAGCACTCGCGTCTGTTCCCAGCAAGTACAGTGTATTGGACTGAAGAGAAGCTACTGTTCTTGTCAGTTTCCTAAGCAGAGTTGAACTAGATATGCCCCGTGTGTGTAGGAAGCACAGTTCTTTTGTTCTGAGCAAGCTCACTGTTCTGGTCCTATAGGAAACACAGGAGAGTAGAAGAGTGCTGTTTTCTCAAAAGCAGAGTGTGTTTCTTGCAAGGCGAGCTAGCGTTTGTTTCCCAGTCCTAAACGGAGTTGAATCCCATGCAGTTTCTGGTCCTACGAGCAAGAGTTGTTTTCTGCTAAGAAGAGTCACTATTGCGCTCCCATTGCCATACACAGTGCAAATAGCACTCGCGTCTGTTCAAAGCAAGTACAGTGTATTGGACTGAAGAGAAGCTACTGTTCTTGTCAGTTTCCTAAGCAGAGTTGAACTAGATATGCCCCGTGTGTGTAGGAAGCACAGTTCTTTTGTTCTGAGCAAGCTCACTGTTCTGGTCCTATAGGAAACACAGGAGAGTAGAAGAGTGCTGTTTTCTCAAAAGCAGAGTGTGTTTCTTGCAAGGCGAGCTAGCGTTTGTTTCCCAGTCCTAAACGGAGTTGAATCCCATGCAGTTTCTGGTCCTGGGAGCAAGAGTTGTTTTCTGCTAAGAAGAGTCACTATTGCGCTCCCATTGCCATACACAGTGCAAATAGCACTGGCGTCTGTTCCCAGCAAGTACAGTGTATTGGACTGAAGAGAAGCTACTGTTCTTGTCAGTTTCCTAAGCAGAGTTGAACTAGATATGCCCCGTGTGTGTAGGAAGCACAGTTCTTTTGTTCTGAGCAAGCTCAATGTTCTGGCCCTATAGGAAACACAGGAGAGTAGAAGAGTGCTGTTTTCTCAAAAGCAGAGTGTGTTTCTTGCAAGGCGAGCTAGCGTTTGTTTCCCAGTCCTAAACGGAGTTGAATCCCATGCAGTTTCTGGTCCTACGAGCAAGAGTTGTTTTCTGCTAAGAAGAGTCACTATTGCGCTCCCATTGCCATACACCGTGCAAATAGCACTCGCGTCTGTTCCCAGCAAGTACAGTGTATTGGACTGAAGAGAAGCTACTGTTCTTGTCAGTTTCCTAAGCAGAGTTGAACTAGATATGCCCCGTGTGTGTAGGAAGCACAGTTCTTTTGTTCTGAGCAAGCTCAATGTTCTGGCCCTATAGGAAACACAGGAGAGTAGAAGAGTGCTGTTTTCTCAAAAGCAGAGTGTGTTTCTTGCAAGGCGAGCCTGCGTTTGTTTCCCAGTCCTAAACGGAGTTGAATCCCATGCAGTTTCTGGTCCTACGAGCAAGAGTTGTTTTCTGCTAAGAAGAGTCACTATTGCGCTCCCATTGCCATACACAGTGCAAATAGCACTCGCGTCTGTTCCCAGCAAGTACAGTGTATTGGACTGAAGAGAAGCTACTGTTCTTGTCAGTTTCCTAAGCAGAGTTGAACTAGATATGCCCCGTGTGTGTAGGAAGCACAGTTCTTTTGTTCTGAGCAAGCTCACTGTTCTGGCCCTATAGGAAACACAGGAGAGTAGAAGAGTGCTGTTTTCTCAAAAGCAGAGTGTGTTTCTTGCAAGGCGAGCCTGCATTTGTTTCCCAGTCCTAAACGGAGTTGAATCCCATGCAGTTTCTGGTCCTACGAGCAAGAGTTGTTTTCTGCTAAGAAGAGTCACTATTGCGCTCCCATTGCCATACACAGTGCAAATAGCACTCGCGTCTGTTCCCAGCAAGTACAGTGTATTGGACTGAAGAGAAGCTACTGTTCTTGTCAGTTTCCTAAGCAGAGTTGAACTAGATATGCCCCGTGTGTGTAGGAAGCACAGTTCTTCTGTTCTGAGCAAGCTCAATGTTCTGGCCCTATAGGAAACAAAGGAGAGTAGAAGAGTGCTGTTTTCTCAAAAGCAGAGTGTGTTTCTTGCAAGGCGAGCTAGGGTTTGTTTCCCAGTCCTAAACGGAGTTGAATCCCATGCAGTTTCTGGTCCTACGAGCAAGAGTTGTTTTCTGCTAAGAAGAGTCACTATTGCGCTCCCATTGCCATACACAGTGCAAATAGCACTCGCGTCTTTTCAAAGCAAGTACAGTGTATTGGAATGAAGAGAAGCTACTGTTCTTGTCAGTTTCCTAAGCAGAGTTGAACTAGATATGCCCCCGTGTGTGTAGGAAGCACAGTTCTTTTGTTCTGAGCAAGCTCACTGTTCTGGTCCTATAGGAAACACAGGAGAGTAGAAGAGTGCTGTTTTCTCAAAAGCAGAGTGTGTTTCTTGCAAGGCGAGCTAGCGTTTGTTTCCCAGTCCTAAACGGAGTTGAATCCCATGCAGTTTCTGGTCCTACGAGCAAGAGTTGTTTTCTGCTAAGAAGAGTCACTATTGCGCCCCATTGCCATACACAGTGCAAATAGCACTGGCGTCTGTTCCCAGCAAGTACAGTGTATTGGACTGAAGAGAAGCTACTGTTCTTGTCAGTTTCCTAAGCAGAGTTGAACTAGATATGCCCCGTGTGTGTAGGAAGCACAGTTTTTTTGTTCTGAGCAAGCTCAATGTTCTGGCCCTATAGGAAACACAGGAGAGTAGAAGAGTGCTGTTTTCTCAAAAGCAGAGTGTGTTTCTCGTAAGGCGAGCTAGCGTTTGTTTCCCAGTCCTAAACGGAGTTGAATCCCATGCAGTTTCTGGTCCTACGAGCAAGAGTTGTTTTCTGCTAAGAAGAGTCACTATTGCCGCTCCCCATTGCCATACACAGTGCAAATAGCACTGGCGTCTGTTCCCAGCAAGTACAGTGTATTGGACTGAAGAGAAGCTACTGTTCTTGTCAGTTTCCTCAGCAGAGTTGAACTAGATATGCCCCGTGTGTGTAGGAAGCACAGTTCTTTTGTTCTGAGCAAGCTCACTGTTCTGGTCCTATAGGAAACACAGGAGAGTAGAAGAGTGCTGTTTTCTCAAAAGCAGAGTGTGTTTCTTGCAAGGCGAGCTAGCGTTTGTTTCCCAGTCCTAAACGGAGTTGAATCCCATGCAGTTTCTGGTCCTGGGAGCAAGAGTTGTTTTCTGCTAAGAAGAGTCACTATTGCGCTCCCATTGCCATACACAGTGCAAATAGCACTGGCGTCTGTTCCCAGCAAGTACAGTGTATTGGAATGAAGAGAAGCTACTGTTCTTGTCAGTTTCCTAAGCAGAGTTGAACTAGATATGCCCCGTGTGTGTAGGAAGCACAGTTCTTTTGTTCTGAGCAAGCTCACTGTTCTGGCCCTACTAGGAAACACAGGAGAGTAGAAGAGTGCTGTTTTCTCAAAAGCAGAGTGTGTTTTTTGCAAGGCGAGCTAGCGTTTGTTTCCAGTCCTAAACGGAGTTGAATCCCATGCAGTTTCTGGTCCTACGAGCAAGAGTTGTTTTCTGCTAAGAAGAGTCACTATTGCGCCCCATTGCCATACACAGTGCAAATAGCACTGGCGTCCTGTTCCCAGCAAGTACAGTGTATTGGACTGAAGAGAAGCTACTGTTCTTGTCAGTTTCCTAAGCAGAGTTGAACTAGATATGCCCCGTGTGTGTAGGAAGCACAGTTTTTTTGTTCTGAGCAAGCTCAATGTTCTGGCCCTATAGGAAACACAGGAGAGTAGAAGAGTGCTGTTTTCTCAAAAGCAGAGTGTGTTTCTCGTAAGGCGAGCTAGCGTTTGTTTCCCAGTCCTAAACGGAGTTGAATCCCATGCAGTTTCTGGTCCTACGAGCAAGAGTTGTTTTCTGCTAAGAAGAGTCACTATTGCGCTCCCATTGCCATACACAGTGCAAATAGCACTGGCGTCTGTTCCCAGCAAGTACAGTGTATTGGACTGAAGAGAAGCTACTGTTCTTGTCAGTTTCCTAAGCAGAGTTGAACTAGATATGCCCCGTGTGTGTAGGAAGCACAGTTCTTTTGTTCTGAGCAAGCTCACTGTTCTGGTCCTATAGGAAACACAGGAGAGTAGAAGAGTGCTGTTTTCTCAAAAGCAGAGTGTGTTTCTTGCAAGGCGAGCTAGCGTTTGTTTCCCAGTCCTAAACGGAGTTGAATCCCATGCAGTTTCTGGTCCTGGGAGCAAGAGTTGTTTTCTGCTAAGAAGAGTCACTATTGCGCTCCCATTGCCATACACAGTGCAAATAGCACTCGCGTCTGTTCCCAGCAAGTACAGTGTATTGGACTGAAGAGAAGCTACTGTTCTTGTCAGTTTCCCTAAGCAGAGTTGAACTAGATATGCCCCGTGTGTGTAGGAAGCACAGTTCTTTTGTTCTGAGCAAGCTCACTGTTCTGGCCCTATAGGAAACACAGGAGAGTAGAAAAGTGCTGTTTTCTCAAAAGCAGAGTGTGTTTTTTGCAAGGCGAGCTAGCGTTTGTTTCCCAGTCCTAAACGGAGTTGAATCCCATGCAGTTTCTGGTCCTACGAGCAAGAGTTGTTTTCTGCTAAGAAGAGTCACTATTGCGCTCCCATTGCCATACACAGTGCAAATAGCACTGGCGTCTGTTCCCAGCAAGTACAGTGTATTGGACTGAAGAGAAGCTACTGTTCTTGTCAGTTTCCTAAGCAGAGTTGAACTAGATATGCCCCGTGTGTGTAGGAAGCACAGTTCTTTTGTTCTGAGCAAGCTCACTGTTCTGGTCCTATAGGAAACACAGGAGAGTAGAAGAGTGCTGTTTTCTCAAAAGCAGAGTGTGTTTCTTGCAAGGCGAGCTAGCGTTTCCAGTCCTAAACGGAGTTGAATCCCATGCAGTTTCTGGTCCTACGAGCAAGAGTTGTTTTCTGCTAAGAAGAGTCACTATTGCGCTCCCATTGCCATACACAGTGCAAATAGCACTGGCGTCTGTTCCCAGCAAGTACAGTGTATTGGACTGAAGAGAAGCTACTGTTCTTGTCAGTTTCCTAAGCAGAGTTGAACTAGATATGCCCCGTGTGTGTAGGAAGCACAGTTTTTTTGTTCTGAGCAAGCTCAATGTTCTGGCCCTATAGGAAACACAGGAGAGTAGAAGAGTGCTGTTTTCTCAAAAGCAGAGTGTGTTTCTCGTAAGGCGAGCTAGCGTTTGTTTCCCAGTCCTAAACGGAGTTGAATCCCATGCAGTTTCTGGTCCTGGGAGCAAGAGTTGTTTTCTGCTAAGAAGAGTCACTATTGCGCTCCCATTGCCATACACAGTGCAAATAGCACTGGCGTCTGTTCCCAGCAAGTACAGTGTATTGGAATGAAGAGAAGCTACTGTTCTTGTCAGTTTCCTAAGCAGAGTTGAACTAGATATGCCCCGTGTGTGTAGGAAGCACAGTTCTTTTGTTCTGAGCAAGCTCACTGTTCTGGCCCTATAGGAAACACAGGAGAGTAGAAGAGTGCTGTTTTCTCAAAAGCAGAGTGTGTTTTTTGCAAGGCGAGCTAGCGTTTGTTTCCCAGTCCTAAACGGAGTTGAATCCCATGCAGTTTCTGGTCCTACGAGCAAGAGTTGTTTTCTGCTAAGAAGAGTCACTATTGCGCCCCATTGCCATACACAGTGCAAATAGCACTGGCGTCTGTTCCCAGCAAGTACAGTGTATTGGACTGAAGAGAAGCTACTGTTCTTGTCAGTTTCCTAAGCAGAGTTGAACTAGATATGCCCCGTGTGTGTAGGAAGCACAGTTTTTTTGTTCTGAGCAAGCTCAATGTTCTGGCCCTATAGGAAACACAGGAGAGTAGAAGAGTGCTGTTTTCTCAAAAGCAGAGTGTGTTTCTCGTAAGGCGAGCTAGCGTTTGTTTCCCAGTCCTAAACGGAGTTGAATCCCATGCAGTTTCTGGTCCTACGAGCAAGAGTTGTTTTCTGCTAAGAAGAGTCACTATTGCGCTCCCATTGCCATACACAGTGCAAATAGCACTGGCGTCTGTTCCCAGCAAGTACAGTGTATTGGACTGAAGAGAAGCTACTGTTCTTGTCAGTTTCCTAAGCAGAGTTGAACTAGATATGCCCCGTGTGTGTAGGAAGCACAGTTCTTTTGTTCTGAGCAAGCTCACTGTTCTGGTCCTATAGGAAACACAGGAGAGTAGAAGAGTGCTGTTTTCTCAAAAGCAGAGTGTGTTTCTTGCAAGGCGAGCTAGCGTTTGTTTCCCAGTCCTAAACGGAGTTGAATCCCATGCAGTTTCTGGTCCTGGGAGCAAGAGTTGTTTTCTGCTAAGAAGAGTCACTATTGCGCTCCCATTGCCATACACAGTGCAAATAGCACTGGCGTCTGTTCCCAGCAAGTACAGTGTATTGGAATGAAGAGAAGCTACTGTTCTTGTCAGTTTCCTAAGCAGAGTTGAACTAGATATGCCCCGTGTGTGTAGGAAGCACAGTTCTTTTGTTCTGAGCAAGCTCACTGTTCTGGCCCTATAGGAAACACAGGAGAGTAGAAAAGTGCTGTTTTCTCAAAAGCAGAGTGTGTTTTTTGCAAGGCGAGCTAGCGTTTGTTTCCCAGTCCTAAACGGAGTTGAATCCCATGCAGTTTCTGGTCCTACGAGCAAGAGTTGTTTTCTGCTAAGAAGAGTCACTATTGCGCTCCCATTGCCATACACAGTGCAAATAGCACTGGCGTCTGTTCCCAGCAAGTACAGTGTATTGGACTGAAGAGAAGCTACTGTTCTTGTCAGTTTCCTAAGCAGAGTTGAACTAGATATGCCCCGTGTGTGTAGGAAGCACAGTTCTTTTGTTCTGAGCAAGCTCACTGTTCTGGTCCTATAGGAAACACAGGAGAGTAGAAGAGTGCTGTTTTCTCAAAAGCAGAGTGTGTTTCTTGCAAGGCGAGCTAGCGTTTGTTTCCCAGTCCTAAACGGAGTTGAATCCCATGCAGTTTCTGGTCCTACGAGCAAGAGTTGTTTTCTGCTAAGAAGAGTCACTATTGCGCTCCCATTGCCATACACAGTGCAAATAGCACTGGCGTCTGTTCCCAGCAAGTACAGTGTATTGGACTGAAGAGAAGCTACTGTTCTTGTCAGTTTCCTAAGCAGAGTTGAACTAGATATGCCCCGTGTGTGTAGGAAGCACAGTTTTTTTGTTCTGAGCAAGCTCAATGTTCTGGCCCTATAGGAAACACAGGAGAGTAGAAGAGTGCTGTTTTCTCAAAAGCAGAGTGTGTTTCTCGTAAGGCGAGCTAGCGTTTGTTTCCCAGTCCTAAACGGAGTTGAATCCCATGCAGTTTCTGGTCCTACGAGCAAGAGTTGTTTTCTGCTAAGAAGAGTCACTATTGCGCTCCCATTGCCATACACAGTGCAAATAGCACTGGCGTCTGTTCCCAGCAAGTACAGTGTATTGGACTGAAGAGAAGCTACTGTTCTTGTCAGTTTCCTAAGCAGAGTTGAACTAGATATGCCCCGTGTGTGTAGGAAGCACAGTTCTTTTGTTCTGAGCAAGCTCACTGTTCTGGTCCTATAGGAAACACAGGAGAGTAGAAGAGTGCTGTTTTCTCAAAAGCAGAGTGTGTTTCTTGCAAGGCGAGCTAGCGTTTGTTTCCCAGTCCTAAACGGAGTTGAATCCCATGCAGTTTCTGGTCCTACGAGCAAGAGTTGTTTTCTGCTAAGAAGAGTCACTATTGCGCTCCCATTGCCATACACAGTGCAAATAGCACTCGCGTCTGTTCCCAGCAAGTACAGTGTATTGGACTGAAGAGAAGCTACTGTTCTTGTCAGTTTCCTAAGCAGAGTTGAACTAGATATGCCCCGTGTGTGTAGGAAGCACAGTTCTTTTGTTCTGAGCAAGCTCAATGTTCTGGCCCTATAGGAAACACAGGAGAGTAGAAGAGTGCTGTTTTCTCAAAAGCAGAGTGTGTTTCTTGCAAGGCGAGCTAGCGTTTGTTTCCCAGTCCTAAACGGAGTTGAATCCCATGCAGTTTCTGGTCCTACGAGCAAGAGTTGTTTTCTGCTAAGAAGAGTCACTATTGCGCTCCCATTGCCATACACAGTGCAAATAGCACTCGCGTCTGTTAACAGCAATACAGTGTATTGGACTGAAGAGAAGCTACTGTTCTTGTCAGTTTCCTAAGCAGAGTTGAACTAGATATGCCCCGTGTGTGTAGGAAGCACAGTTCTTCTGTTCTGAGCAAGCTCAATGTTCTGGCCCTATAGGAAACACAGGAGAGTAGAAGAGTGCTGTTTTCTCAAAAGCAGAGTGTGTTTCTTGCAAGGCGAGCTAGCGTTTGTTTCCCAGTCCTAAACGGAGTTGAATCCCATGCAGTTTCTGGTCCTACGAGCAAGAGTTGTTTTCTGCTAAGAAGAGTCACTATTGCGCTCCCATTGCCATACACAGTGCAAATAGCACTCGCGTCTGTTAACAGCAATACAGTGTATTGGACTGAAGAGAAGCTACTGTTCTTGTCAGTTTCCTAAGCAGAGTTGAACTAGATATGCCCCGTGTGTGTAGGAAGCACAGTTCTTTTGTTCTGAGCAAGCTCACTGTTCTGGTCCTATAGGAAACACAGGAGAGTAGAAGAGTGCTGTTTTCTCAAAAGCAGAGTGTGTTTCTTGCAAGGCGAGCTAGCGTTTGTTTCCCAGTCCTAAACGGAGTTGAATCCCATGCAGTTTCTGGTCCTACGAGCAAGAGTTGTTTTCTGCTAAGAAGAGTCACTATTGCGCTCCCATTGCCATACACAGTGCAAATAGCACTGGCGTCTGTTCCCAGCAAGTACAGTGTATTGGACTGAAGAGAAGCTACTGTTCTTGTCAGTTTCCTAAGCAGAGTTGAACTAGATATGCCCCGTGTGTGTAGGAA